>NW_007259586.1:454711-465411 GCF_000164805.1 Carlito syrichta | reverse complement strand
ACTCAAAAAAAAAAAAAAAGAAAAAGAAACTATAAAATTTAAAGTTCACGTGGTTGTAAATCTCAAAAGTTACTCTAAAATATCAATATGATTAGGAGATCTTGGGTCACACTGAAACTGCCCTTAGACCTTGTTAATTCAGCCTCTGGGATGGGTGAAGGGATTAGGGGATCCTGAGTCATGCTCATGTTAATTAAACCACAGGGGTGGGTATGGAGTATAGATTCTGAGTAAGTTGTACGTCAAGGAGTGAGCTTTTTGGGGGAATACACTGACTTGCTCCCTGATTTCATGGTATCAGATTAAATGCCCATTTCTCTCAGCCCTTTGTGTCTTGTGTCTGGTTGACCCAGAGAGAGAAAGCAGCTGGTTTGTTAGGCCAGAACACTAAGACTAACTGGGTATAGCTACATTTTCTTCAAAAGTAAGTGAAAGTAGCCTGAAAGATCCTCTAAGGAATCATGTGTGGGTACCAAGGTGAGGCATAAGAAGGAAACATTGTCTGGGGATGAATGCAGATGTACAATGAGGGGTAGGGATGGGGGAGAAAATGCACTGGGCTTGCCACCTGTATTTACTCTGAGCTAGATGCCTTTCCCAGGAAAAGTGTTTAAAGGTGCAAGGCAGTAGGTGGAACAGAAGAGAAGCACTGATTATCTTTGTATATGCTGACCAAGTCAGCTGAGCAGGGATAAAGAAACACTGACTCACAGAAGGACTTGTGACATAGAAAGCTATGCTAATCTCCTGCTTACTTCAAAATGTGGAAAACTAGAAACTGAGGAATGGTGCTTCCTCCAGGATAGAAGCCACAGCAGCAGATTTGATGAGAGAGTATTGAAAAACAAGATATACAACTTAAAGCTACTGGAAGATAACTGCTTCTTCAAATCCTTCCCTAGTCTCTTCTTGAGTCAAACAATTGGCCAGGATAAAGGGTTCATATTTAAAGAAGAGTAACACGCAGCAAGGAACAACCTTGGGATCTATACATTGATAATATGAAGGAGAGAGACAGAGACAGGGAGAGAGAAAGAGTGAGAGAGAGAGAGAGAGAGAGAGAGAGAGAGAGAGAGAGAGAGAGAGGAGACAAAGGTAGGAAGAGGGAGAAGATAAAACATAAGCAACTTGCAGATAATGGAAACATGGTAGGAGCACTACAGGAAAGAAAAGAGAATTTCAGACACATACAAAACAAAATCAACTCCAATAAGAGTCCCTGAATTTGAACCCTAGCTCTACCACTCACTGGCTTATGTGGTCTTTGGCAAATTACTTGATTTTCAGTGTCTGTTTCTTAATTTTTAACATGGAGATAATAGCAGTACCTTCTTCATAGGTTAGTTAGATATTATGTGCAATACATTTTAAAAGTTTCTGGTATATAGTAAGGACTCTGTTAGCTATTATTTAGGAGCACATATTCTATATTCTCATATTAGTTAAAGAAAATGCATACCATATAGAAAAAAGGAGAAAAAAATCAAAGAAGTGATAAGAAGACAAAAGAGAAAATAAAGATGTACCCAGATAACTTTCTAAAGAAGTGGGAGCTAAGCAAATCATGGAAGAAAGCAGCATTAGATAATAGAAGCTAAAGTAGAAAAGATGTCTGAAAACAAAGTCAGGGACATGAAGACAGACTTGAAAAATCACACCAGGAGAAAAACAATGTTCTCATTCTGACAGATATAAAATTCAACTAAAGTGAATAAAAAATACTCACTAAGCATAAAAAATACCTTAGTGGAACTCAGTCCAAACATATATATTGGAGTAACAATACATGTATTCCTATGAAAGTCAGAAGGGATACTTTTCAAATCTTATTTTTACATTATAACTAAAAATATATTTGCATGATAAAGATATGTATTTATAGTTATAGCTTATATCCTATATTATTATAGTAATATATTATAATATATAAACACTATATTATATATAATTATATTACTATATATAATTATATTATTATATATAACTTATATTATATATAACTATAAAGATGTATGTTTATAGTTATATCTATTTGTATATATTTTCTTCTATATTTATATAAGGTATTTATATAAGGTATTTTAATTTCTTATATGTCTTATTTTAATATTCCTATTAAAATCAGAAGGGGCATTGCTATACAGTTCAGTGAGTTAGGCAGAGATAGTAGATGATTGTCAACACAGGAATAAAATCATGAGCATGCCAACAAAAGACTTTTAAAATGATAACGTCAAATGATGATCTCATTTTAAAGTGATACTTAAAGTAGTGATTAATAAATTAACTCATCATTTTACAGGATAATTTATCCTTTGTCCTAGAGAAATTCAGCACATGTAAAAACATTTATGTGCCTAAAAATAGTAATTGCATTATTTGTAATAGCACATAGAAGAATGTGGGGTTTTTTTGTTTGTTTTTGTTTTTTGAGTTGGAGTCTCACTCTGTTGTCCAGTCTGGAGTGCAGTGGCCGCTCCCGGTCACCGCAACCTCGACCTGCTGGGCTCCGGGGATCCTTCCGCCTCAGCCTTCCGAGTAGCAGGAATTACAGGTGCGTGCTACCACGCCCGGCTCATTTTTGATTTATTGTAGAGATGAGGTATCTCCTGCCCAGGTGGGTCTTGAACCCGTGGGCTCAGGGAATCCACTCACCTCAGCCTCCCAAAGGCGCTGGATTACAGGCTGAGCCACCGAGCCTGGCTGAAGAATGTGTTTTAAAGTCACAGACGTGAATTTTAGATATAAACTGTATACATTGTATAGGGATATTCTATTTTAATAAAAATGCTGTTTGTATATGTGTGTATCTCAAGTCTGTGTATTCACCTGTACTAAACTCTCAACAGTGCTGCTTTTTAGAAACCAGGATAAAGTACTTTTATTGTTTCATTCTATATACTTCTGCTTGTTTCTGAGTAGATTTTTTAATGCTTTTGTTTGTTTTTGAATGGGGGTCTCACTCTTTCACTCAGGCTGGCATGCAGTGGCATGATCACAGCTCACTGTAGTTTTCACCTCCTGGGTGCAGGTGGTCTCCTCAGCCTCACAAGTAGCTCAGCTAATTTAAAAAGTTGTTTGGTTTTTTTTTGGTAGAGTTGAGATCTCACTATGTTTCCCAGGCTAGTCTCAATCTCTTGGGCTAGAGCAATCCTCCCACCTCAGCCTTCCAACTGCTGGGATTACGGGGGTGAGGCACCGCACTAAGCTAAGAGTTGGGTTATTTCAGCTTCCTCATTTTTTTTTTTTTTTTTGAGTTGGAGTCTCACTCTGTCACCCAGACTGGAGTGCAGTGGCCGCTCCTGGCACCGCAGCCTCGACCTGCTGGGTTCCAGCAATGCTTCCGCCTCAGCCTTTCGAGTAGCTGAAACTACAGGCACGCGCTACCACACCCGGCTAATTTTTTTGATTTATTGTAGAATTGAGGTCTCACCAAATTGCCCAGGTGGGTCTTGAACCTGTGGGCTCAGGCAATCCACTCACCTCAGCCTCCCAAAGGCGCGGGATTACAAACTGAGCCACCGAGCCCAGCTTAGCTTCTTCATTTTTAACATGGGGATAATAACTGTACCTACCTCATTGGGCTGTTAGAGGATAATACATGTAGAACATTTTAAAAGCTCTTGGCACATAGTCAACTCTCTGTAAGTCTTAGCTATTATTTAGGAGTGCGTGTTTAATAGTTGCTATTTGCCCTAAATTACTTTATTATTGCTAGATAATTTTTATAAATAACAAAATCAAGAAAACTTTGAAATATTTATGTAAGTGGGTATCAACTTATGTGTTTTATAAAATTATATTTCCGTACTGCCCAAGTGAATGCAATGATTTGTATATAAATTTTATTTTTTTTTCAGATTTACTGAAGAAACTGTGATGCACACTTAAGATATAATATTACTCTCTCAACATACTAATCTGTCTTTTTAAAAAAGAAATATAAAATTTTTACCTAACTTTTAGCTTTTTATTTATTTCCTCCCTGCTCCCCCCGCCCCCAATTTCATTGCTCTTTAATTTCTGGCAATGTTTCTCACTGCCAGAAGCCTGCAGAATCTTGAACTAGCTCTTTTAGGACCCCATTGTAAGAAAAGAATACATTTATTGTTTATTTAAAAAAATACATACTTTGGACTTCTGATGAATACATCCTTACGCATGCATTTACATAGAGAAGGAATAGATATTTGTGCTTTTTAAATTTTTGTTACCGTGTAATTGTGAAAGAGAAGCCAAACTGTTTTTCCTTTATCCCTGGGATTGTGTAAACCTGAGACTGAGCAGATTAAATTTGAGTCCTTTTAGAATGCTGCTTTCTATCTAGTTTAGAAAAAACGGAGGTGTTTTCATCATATTACAGCATAACAATTCAGAGACGGGGGCAAGTTAGTATGAATGAATACTCTAACAGCTCTTTTTAAGTTAGATCTTGTGGTATAACTTTAATTATTTTGTTTGAAGAACTATATTGTGAATCTCAAGAGGATGTGGTTTCCTATTTTAATTAGGAAAAAACTTTGTCAAAAACTCTGTGATATTTATTCCTTCTTGGTTACTTTACATCATCTAGTTTATTGTTCCCTTCTCTCAGGGCTGAACATATTAAAATTCTAAAGTTAACTTTTTGGTAGAGTTTGATTAACTCTAGTGATCATAATTTATAACTAATTTAGTAGTAGATAGAAAACTTATGAGCAGATGAATGTTTCATATTTTCAAAATGTACTATATATACTGAAAAGGTTTTTTTTTTTTTTTTAAATCTTTAATTCTTCCCTAACTTACAAAAACATATAATCTGTGTTCTTTCAGTGTCAGGAGGTCAAGTGAAAAGAAACGATTCTAGCTGCAAGTATTTAACAGTAGAAATTTTGTTAAATATCTCCACTTCAGAAATGTTTAGTGCAGAGCCAAACCTATGCTAACTGGAATTCTTTAGAGTTAGGAAAATTTAGAAAAATTGAGTAAAATATAGGAAGAGTTCTGAGTGTTAATAGTTTTTCACACACACACAAAATTAAAAAAATATTTTCTCCCTTTTTTCCCTGTGAACTTTGTTTTAGAGATGCATTTCAAACCTTTTTATTGTGATTATATAGAAGTTGTCCTATATTCATTTAAAATTGAATGATAAAGTTTCTACTACTTTTTCTATGCCTTACCAGGTTTTATATAAGTGACAAAGACATGATTTTAAAAGTGCACTTTGGTCTTTGATCATCAAATTATGGTTCTTTGCAGAGTGCTGTGAGTCATCAGGTAGATTAATATCTAATTAGGAGACAGAGGGCTTCCCTCTCCTATTGAGGACCTGTGGGGAAGACAGGTACATAGTCATGCCCTAGCAGCCTATTCCAAAGCCTTGTCACCTGAATCCAGTCCTCCCTTTGTGTGCTACATCCTTGGCAAGGAGATCATTTCTTCTCATTTGAAGGCTTTGTGGACATGGAAATATCTGATCAGCATATCTTTTCTATGACCTAGTCACATAATTGAAAAGGATAACTGTGTTATTTCTTTGTTCTTTTCCCATATTTGACCCCTTTGAATAATTTCCTCCTCATTCTGAATCCTCTCCAAATTAATTTAAAAGTGTGCTTATCTTAAACTAAATGTTTGACCACTGCCAAAAACCACAGAAGGAGATCTTGTCAGTATTTGTATTCCTTTTAATAATGCCTGTTATTATTTTGGTCTTTCTTGTGTTTCAGATTACCTTCTTCCTTTATTTTTATTTTCTTTTTTAAAAAAGTACCATTTTATACTTGTTTCCATTGCATTTCATTTTATTTTGATAGACAGTCTTTTCTTTTAATAGTTTCTAGCGCCTTTGCCCACCATGTTCCACACAAGCACTCCAAGTTCCAGTCACAACAAATGACTCACATTCCTGCAAACCTGTTATACTTTTTCATGCCTTAATACCTAAGCATTGGTGCATCCTCCTTCCTCTTCACCTGGGTACTTGCAATTATTACTTAAGGCAAACCTCAAGTGTCATTGTATTTAGGAAACATTTCCCATGCTACCCCCAGTCTGAGTTAAATGTCACCCCTTTGCAGTCCTAGAAAGCACCCTATGGGTCCCCTATCATACTACTTGGTTCATGAGTCCATTCCTGTGACCTTTGAGGATTGTGATAAAGAGCTCTTTGTGGGTAGTGACTGAGATCCACTCCTATCTCTCCTTCACAATTCCTAGCACCTGGTTACACAGTTGGGTTTTCAAAAATGTTTGTGGAAGGGAATTAAGAGAATTAAAAAATGTGTTACTCCTGTTCAGAGCATTGCAATTCAATTAATTTGATGTCATTTATAAATTACAAATCCTTAGTTCCTTCATTCACTTGATGCCAGAAATATATAAGAAATAATATCTAACATGTATTAAGCACTAACTATGTGCCAGATACTACACTAAGACTTTAAAACATGAATTCACCTAAGCCTTACAACATCCCAATGGGGTAAGTACTGTTGTTATTCTCATTACAGGTAAGGAAAGAGACCTGAAGAAAGATTAAGATACTTGCCGCTGCCTGACTGATGTGGTGTTTGCCAGGTTTCTGCACTAAGTTTCCTCTTTTTCACCCTTTTCTTGCTGAACTCTGTGGAGGCAGGTCACCATGTTCAATTAACACTTAAGGAGTGGGTGGGGGGGGTTATACTTTCCCTACATTCTCTTTTAAATCTCCTGCCTTGAATTTTCTCACAGAGCACGATCTTGGTTGATTTCCTTTTTATTATTTTGATATGCTAAATATAGGTCTCACCAAATATCTGTCTCAGTCATATCACCTTCTCCCCCTCAGTAGTTCATCTCATACAGGCTGATGGCTTGTCTGTCTTTTCTGCCATGCTAGAGGCTCTTGAGCCCCAAGACTGAATTACCAAATGCCTCTGCCCAGAGACCTGCAAGCACATGGCAGTTCAACAACACCAAAACTAAACTTTTCATTTTCTTCCCTTCTTCATTTTTACTAATAACTTCTTGAACTGCTTAACTGTCCAGTCATAAAACACCAGAGTGGTATCAAATCTTTCTTGCTTGTATCTAATTCAGTGCTTATCACATCCCTGAAATCCTCCATGTAAAACATCTCATTGATCTCTTCTTTGACATCTCCATGGTTAACCACAGTCAGGGTCTCATTTTCTCTTATCTAGGTAGTTTCAGCTGGTAATATACATGCCTCTTTCCTCAGAGTCTATTCTATGCCTATGGTCAGACAATTTATTCAATATAGCCGAAGTTATAGTATTCTGATGTAAAAAATCTCTAGTAGCTCCTTAATAGTGAACATCTTCCTTCCTTGCCTCCTTGCTTCCTTACTCCCTCTCTCCATTCTTTCCCCCTTCCCTTCTCTCTTCCCTTTCCTTTCCTCTCCCTTTCCTTCTCCCCTCCCTTTCCTTCCTCCATTCCCTCACACATGTTCCTCTACCACCACCACCACCGCTGCCATCGCTATCACCACTGCCACCATTACCACCACCACCACTAACAACCACAACTGAGGGACAAGCATTTTACTCAATACTAGTGGAGGGAGAGACAAAAAATGTTAAAACATGGCTCCTGTCAACCAATGTGAAGACACATTCTTCACTGTGATATGTGTCACCAAACATTTTAGTTCTTACCTCTTCTTCTGTTCATTGTTATAAAAATATTGTTTATAAATAGATAATACAAATACTATTTTTAAACATGTATAATAAACATATATACATAAACATAGTTATATAAATGCTACTTTCCTTCTTTTTTTTTTCTTTTAAGACACACTGGACTTGAACAGAACCTTCCTACCCCCTACCCAGTATAGGAACTTCCTCTCTGGGAGAGGGGCCAGACAGGCCTGGTCACACACCTGCAGTGATCACTGCCTCCCTAGGCAACCTTTTCCAACACAGGCAAGGCCCAATCATTAGAAAGTTATTCTAGCTGGTGAGTGACCATCCTCCTCCCTGCTGCTCACACTTGCCCTTTCCCCACATCACAGGACACTTGCCCCTTCCACCGGACAACCCTGGAGGTGTTTGAAAGACCATCAGGATTCTCCAGGTGGAATTGGTTAGAGGTGGCCATTGCTTCCCTGGCCACACCCCACCCCACCCCACCCCACCCCAATTTTGCACCACTGACACAGGCTGTGGCCTTGGGCAGACCCCTTTCCCCTTGTCTTAGTCTATCCAGGATGCTGTAACAGAGACCTGATAGCTTAAGCAACAACATTTGTGTCTCCCAGTTCTGGAGGCTGGACGCCTGAGATCAGGGAGCCAGCACGCGTGGGTTCTTGGTGAGGGCTCTTCCCATGGGCCACCATAAATGCTACTTTCAAACAGATTAATTTATCTAGAATGCCCTGCTTTTTTGAGACAACCCCATTACACACACACACACACACACACACATACACACACACACATACACACACACACACACACACACACACACATTATTTTGTCACTGAATTCATATAGCATTCTGTTTTTTTTAATGCATGAGGCTTTTTTTACTAAAGTATAGTCTCTTGTTTCAAGTCTTTTATCACAAGACTGGTAGTTTCTGCAGATAAGTGTCAGTGTCTCAGTTATCTCTTGTTATTAACTCTACTAATAGAGTGGACACTCAGTAAATCACTTTGACAGGTTACCTTGCTTTGAGTTATGTTAAAAGTCCTTAAAATGAGAAACAGTTCCTAGATAATTACTGCAAACATAACTTTGGGTCCTATACAACATAATCAAGAATGGACTTTTGTTTGTATCCAATTGAATATTCATCAAATAATTATGTCTGACATATAAATATTATTAGAAAATAGTTTATTTTATCATTAGAAAAAATGTTAGTGATAAGAACCAAAGAGAAACACATTGCCCATGGTGTCTGGAAATTTAAGTAGCTTTTATTTAGTAGATCTTTAAATCCCTTTGCCTGCCAAGATAATTTTAAGCATGTTCTAACTTTTAATTGTGTAAAATAATCATGGTTTTAGATTTGGACGTCTAAGCAATTTTTCTCTATTGTGTACTTTTCAGAATTCATTTTGGACATAATTTTCAATTTTGAATAATAACATTTAAAATCAACCCCAAGGTAAAATTTGCAGGACAACATAAAAAATGAAGTCACTTTTAGTGTGTTTCCCATTGACAAATCACTGGGTTTTTTTTTGCCACCAGGCTTCATCTAATGATGTGACCTTTACTGTGCTAATAGACAGCAAACAAAAATCTGCCAAACTGTGATAAAATATAGGTTTTAAATATAAAATAAATTAAGCTAAGGAGACTTACAAAGGTCAAATGCATGGAAAGAACTAAGTTGAAACAGTGATTTGTGTTTGACACACGTTATACCAGGTTTTTCCCAAGGTTATTTTTGAACTCTTAATACTTAATAACTTTACTAGGGACTGTAATTTTTTTTTTAAGGTAACACTCTATAGCGGTGATGACTAGTGTTTGTCTGGGCTCAAATGCTAGTTAATTCAACTCTTTACTGCACACCTAGTATGTGCTAGACAATTGGGATACACTAGTGAAGATGACCTCAGTAATGATTCCTGATCTTTTACAACTTTTGGTTTACTAGGAGATACAGATAAATCTTCAACTACTTCAAATAGCAGGGTCAGACTGTGAAGGGGGAAATTCCAGTGGAAGCTGTACCTACCTAACCCAGACCGCTATGTTAAGCCCTGAAGATAAGGCAGAGTTTGCCAGGCATCAAGGAGTGGGAAGAGTGTTGCATACACGAAGTGCACAGAAAGGTACAAAGGTACAGAGGAGAAAGAACCCTGCACTGTGAATTGGACAGAAGTACATTATAGTGGAAGAGTTGAGTTTGAGAGAATAAAGACCTATAAATTAGTGGTTCTCAATCAGGACAGATTTGGGCTCCCAGAGGACATTTGTAAATGCCTGGAGACATTTTTTGTTGTCACAATTGGTGACAACAATTGTGGGTAGAGGCCAGGAAACCTGATCATCTTATAATGCACAGACAGCCGCCATAACAAAGAATTATCCAGCTCCAATGTCAACTGTGCCTAAGCTAAGAAACCTGCTATAGATAAACCTGTAGACTTAAACTGGGATCAGATCACAAAACTAAAGAAGCAATTTGGGATGTATTCTAGATGTTTTGGGGCACTAATGAAAGATCTCAAACACATATTGTTTGTCACTCTTAGGATCACTATTATTATGACAGAAACTAGGTTTTTTTTATATTAATCAGTATTTTTTATTATGGTTTTGTGGGGTACAGTTAAGGGTTAGGTGTACAATTACATTTCATTCAGGCACCCTGTTGATAAGAGGTGTTTTCCCATCCTCCGACAGATATTTGCTACTGTTAACCTCATCCCCTTCCCCCCCATAGTTTCCCAGTACTGTCAGTCATTTTCTTATAGTATTACATTGGATGTTCAAGGTCCATTATATGAGTGAGAACATGCAATATTTGGATCTTTGTTTCTGTGAGAGGTCACTCAGTATTATAGACTCTAGTTCCATCCAGGTTGCTGCGAAATTCATGATTTTGTTCTTTATTATGGCTGCGTAGTATTCCATCGTGTATATGTACCACATTTTTTCAATCCAGTCCTCTTTTGATGGGCAACATGGTTGTATCCAGGTTCTTGCTATTGTGAACAACGCTGCAATAAACATACGTGAGCAGGTATC
>NW_007259586.1:452892-454691 GCF_000164805.1 Carlito syrichta | reverse complement strand
AGCCAAAGAAATCATCAAGAGAGCAGGGAGACAGCCTACAGACTGGGAAAAAGTATTTGCCAACTCTAGGTCTGACAAAGGCTTAACATCCTGGATCTACAAGGAACTGAAACGTACTGAAAAGAAGAAAACAAACAACCCCATTATAAAATGGGCAAAAGATATGAACAGATACTTCACAAAAGAAGACATTCGAGCAGCCAACAAACACATGAAGAAATGCTCAACCTCACTAATCACCAGGGAGATGCAAATCAAAACCACACTGAGATACCACCTAACTCCAGTCAGAATGGCAATTATCAACAACTCAAGAAACTAGGTATTTTTAAATCTACACTAAGTCTCGCTCATGTGATCTAATAAATTGTGCTAATGACAAATTGCATCTCCCCATTTAACAAAGGTAGAAAGCATCATTGTGAAAAGTTTGCTAAAAGTTTAAAAACAAAAAGAAAAGATGACTTAGTTCTTTGGTCCTTGCCAGTCATGATATAATTTTTTTTTTAAATGTTGCATTTATTTAATTGGGTTCTTTCCTGCCATACAGAACTGAGCATGAGGCTCTGTTCTCATGAATCTACAGTATTTCAGGAGATCAACATAAAATACACTGGGCCAATGAAAGGTTTCAACTTTATTTATTTATTTTTAAAAATTTTTTATTTTAAAGATAGAGGGTATATTTTAGGGTTAGGTATACAAATGTTCATTATGCAGGTACCCTTGTTGATGAGGTGTGCCCCTCCCCAAGCCCGGGAGATTCCCACTACTGCCCATCCCACTCCCCCCAGCAGTTTCCTGCTACTGCCAATCCTTTTCTTACAGTATTAAGATCATTGTTCAAGGCCTGCTTACAAGTGAGAACATGTGATACTCAGTTCTTTGTTTCTGTGATACATCACTCAGTATTATAGACTCTCAGTCCATCCAAGTTGCTGTGAAGTTAATAATTTTGCCCTTTTTTATGGCTGTGTAATATTCCATCATGTATATGTACCACATTTAAAAAAATCTAGTCCTCTTTTGTTGGGCAGCATGGTTGGTTCCATGTTTTTGCTATTGTGAACAATGCTGCAATAAACATGCATATGCAGGTATCTTTTTCATAGAGTGATTTGAGTTCCTCTGGGTATATTCCCAGTAGGGGAATTGCGGAGTCAAATGGAAGATCAATTTTTAGATCTTTTAGGAATCTCCAAACTGTTTTCCAAAGAGGTTGTACTCGTTTACACTCCCACTAACAGTGTAGAAGTGTTCCCTTTCTGCCACATCCTCTCCAGCATCTGTTGTTTTTTTGAATTATTGATGATGGTCATCCTGACTGGAGTTAGACGGTATCTCAGTGTGGTTTTAATTTGCATTTCTTTGATGACTAGTAAGACTGAGCATTTTTTCATGTATCTGTTGGCTGCTTGTATGTCTTCTTTTGAGAAGTGTCTATTCATATATTTTGCCTACTTTGTAGTGGGACTATTTGTTTCTCTTCTTTTAGGCCCATTTGAGTTCCTTGTAAATCCTAAATATAAGGCCTTTGTTAGATATACAGTTGGCAAATATTTTTTCCCAGGGCTATCTCCCTGCTCTCTGGATGGTTTCTTTGGCTTTGCAGAAGCTTGTCAGTTTGATGAGGTCCCACTAGTCTATCTTATCTCTTATGGCATGGATACCTGGGGTTTGGATAAGGAATTGGCTGCCAGTTCCAATTTCCATAAGGGTGTCTCCTGCATTTTCTAAGGTTCTTATAGTTTGAGGTTTTACGTTTAGGTCTTCGATCCATTTAGAGTTAATTTTTGTGT
>NW_007259586.1:450468-452320 GCF_000164805.1 Carlito syrichta | reverse complement strand
TGCCCAGGCGGGTCTTGAACCCATAGGCTCAGGCAATCCACTCACCTCAGCCTCCCAAAGCGCTGGGATTACAGGCTGAGCCACCAACCCCGGCTCATGTATGTTTCTATATGAATTCCTGTATTGTTGTTTCTAGGTCTGAGAGGATTGCTGCTGGTAATTTAAAGAGCATTGCATTAAATTTGTAGATTGCCTTGGGTGGGATGGATATCTTAACAATGTTGATTCTTCCAATCCATGAACATGGAATATTTTTCCATTTGTTTGTGCCATCTTTGATTTCTTTGAGCAGTGTTTTGTAGTTTTTGTTGTGAAGGTCTTTCACAACTCTGGTTAGGAAGATGCCGATGTATTTCATTTTATTAATGGCTATTGTGAATGGGATTGTGCTTTTTAGTTGGGGTTCTGTTTGTTTATTGTTGGTGTATAGAAATGCAACTGTCTTCTGTGCATTTTTTTAAACTCTGAGACTTTACCAAAGTCCTTTATTAGTGCAAGGAGGTTTTTGACAAATTCTCTGGGGTTTTTGAGGTGTAGAATCCTGTCGTCTACAAAGAGGGATAACTTGACTTCCTGCTTTCCTATTTGGATACCCCTGATTCCTTCTCTTGTCTGATTGCTCTAGCTAGGACTTCCAAAACTATGCTGAAAAGGAGGGGTGAGAGTAGACATCCTTGTCTTCTTCTGGTTTTCAGGGGAAATGGTTCCAATTTCTGTCTGTTTAGCTCAACTTTAAATTAAAAACAAAAAACGTGTACATTTATAGAAAAGACTTTATTTTTAAAACAATCTTTAAAAAAATCTATTTATTTCAGTACTTTTGAGGGATACAAATAGTTTTTGGTCTGGGTTTTAAGGGTACCCACCACCCCCACCTGTGCACATTGTACCCAGTAGGTGATTTTTTTTGTCCCTTTACTCCTTCCCCTTTCTCCCTTCTGAATCTCTGGTGTCCATCTTAATTTGAAAAAAAAAAGTTGTTTTCGTTCCAGACTCTTCTGAACATGTGATGACACGATGGCCTCTCTTTTCAGAAATACGCACTTATTCCTCCAAACACTTAATTTCAGGGAATCACAGAGCCTATAGCAAGGCATGTTTCTCACATGATGCTGATGTTTTCAGAAAGATCTAATGGCTGGATTTATAGCAACAATATCTGCCAAAGGAAATATAGCATAATTTAGAATCATCCAGATAAAGCTTAGCATTTTTAATTGAATAACTCTTTCCCAAAATGCTCATCAAGATACCATTTGTGTCATTTTATAAAATATAAATAATAGCCGGGCTCGGTGGCTCAGCCTGTAATCCCTCGCCTTTGGGAGGCTGAGGTGAGTGGATTGCCGGAGCCCGCGGGTTCGAGACCTGCCTGGGCAGGAGAGACCTCATCTCTACAATAAAATAAAAAAATCAGCCGGGTGTGGTAGCGCACACCTGTAATTCCAGCTACTTGGAAGGCTGAGGCGGAAGGATCGCCGGAGCCCAACAGGTTGAGGCTGTGGTGGCCGGGAGCGGCCACTGCACTCCAGTCTGGGCGACTGAGTGAGACTTTAACTGGAAAAAAAAAAAAAAATATATATATATATATATATAATATTGCATTACAGCAAAAAAGTCTATGGAAATGAATAATTTTTGTTATGATCCATAAAGAAGACAATGTGTTGCTCTGGCTACAATAACCTCTGTAACGAACAATTCTATAAACCATGTGTTTATTTTTTCTGCTGATTCTTTTCCATGTAACCATTACTTTCTCTAAAAATAGGGATTGAGCCGGGCTCGGTGGCTAAACCTGTAATCCCGCGCTTTGGGAGCCTGAGGCGACTGAATCGCCTGAGCCCGCGGG
>NW_007259586.1:418885-450399 GCF_000164805.1 Carlito syrichta | reverse complement strand
GAGACCTCATCTATACAATAAATCAAAAAAAATTAGCCGGGCGTGGTAGCGCGTGCCTGTAGTTCCAGCTACTTGGAAGGCTGAGGCGGAAGGATCGCCGGAGCCCAGCAGGTTGAGGCTGTGGTGGCCGGGAGCGGCCACTGCACTCCAGTCTGGGCGACAGAGTGAGACTCCAACTCAAAAATCAATCAATCAATCAATCAATCAATCAATAAATAAATCAATAAATAAATAAAAATAGGGATTGATTACAGGCTCAGTGTCTTGTAAATCAAAAGAAAGGATGAATTGACCTATGCCTGAGCTAATCACAGTATTTTTCCTTCCATGATCAAGCACCAAACTTTCAATTCCCTTTACGCTTTTCATCACAGATATCCCAATAACCTCAGTCATGGCAGAACTGCCCCCAAACACCCAAATCATCTTACACACACACACACACACACACACACACACACACACACACACACACACACACTCACACACACACAGACACACATACACCTTTTCAGTTCTTTGGAGGAAGCATCACATGCCTATTGAAAGGTTGGTATTGATGTCATTGCTGTTACCTCCACGCACTTTCTACTTCTTGATTTGCCTATGAGTCCCATCGTTTTTCTCACTTGCTAGTTCTGTTCAGAGAGCCTAAGTGTCAGCTTTATCTCCAGCTCTCACTTTGATTTCTAGTCATCTAACCACTTGAACCAGACTCCATTATAGCACTTAAATTTCATTATAAAATAAATTCTATCATAAAATTTAAATATCCATTGATGTTCTTTATATTGGGATTTTGTATACTCTATACATATTAGGTAGAAGTTAACATCTAGTCAGGATCAAGGTATCAGCATGGGTTGTAGTTCTCACCTGGGCCTCTTAACAAGCTCAATTGTTATTTGCAGAGTTCATTTCATTCTCGTGGTTTTCATGTGACCAGCTCCATCTTTGGGTCCGCAGTGGCAGCAAGCCCTTCTCAAATTTCCTATTTCTCTGACTTCATGTTCTGCTACATTTCTCTGATGCCAGCTGGAGAAAGTTCTCTGCTTTTAGGAGCTTATGTGATTAGATTGGGCCAACCTGCACAGATTGGGCCAATGGAGATATTCTCTCCATTTAAGGTTTGTAATTGTAATTATTTCTGCAAAGTCTTTTTGCCATATATCAAACTATATTCATAGGCTTGGGGATTAGGGTGTGGACATCTTTGGGGGATGCCATTCTTCCTGCCATAGATATGTATAGGTAAAGTGGCATGAACTTTCAGAGAGGGAGAGAGGGGGAGAGAAAGGGGAGTGGAGAAGGGAGGAGGAGGAAGGGGGGAGAGAGAGATCAGTTCTAATTAGAACTATCATGGAAGAACTATCTAACTAGAACTATTAGAGTTGGGACCATTTTAGCTGGGCCTTGAGGTGTAGATAAAATTTTAATAGGTGGAAATAAAGATGGGAGCATTTGAAATGAAGAAGGTGGAGTGTTTGGAAAAAACGATGAGTACTCAAATTTAGGGTATATAATAAGTAGATTGTAGTCAAAGAGTAGAAGACCTTAAATTGTTGATCAACAGATAAGTGTATAACCTATATGCTATATATATATGCTATATATATATAGGTTGTATATGTGTATATATATATATATATATATATATATATATATATAAAACCTATGTAAGTATATAACCTATACCTAAATTAAGATATTAAATAAAAATAATATGAAAATTAAAAATTAAACAAAAACATTCCTTAATTGCTGTAAGTGAATTATGAGAAAAGTCAGTTTGCAATAGTTGGATAAATTTATCAGCAAGAAGTATAATGTTACTAGTAAAATATGGTTTGTAGGAAAGGACTGAGAATTGATGAAGCCAAATACAGAAATGATACCTCTTAGCAATCTCTACGTAAGGACTTCTCATTAAGGTTTGATATCTTCTATGACGTGAGGCCTCAACTTTTGCAGATGTTTATGCTCAAACATCATTATAAAATCCTATTTTCACTACGAATGTGAATGACTTGCAGGTTATCAAATTTGAATGACTTGCAGGTTGTCCCTTTTCCCCCTTTATTTATGAAAATAATCAAGTGTATTAAAATTTGAAAGTTCAGAAATGGAAAAATACAAAAGATATAATAGAAGAAAAATCGTATTTACAGTAGCAACTGAAAAAATAGAAATAAATAAAATTAACAAGAAATATGCAAAACACATGAAGAAATCTTTTAAATACTACCAATGAATGCTAAAAAGACTTGAACAAATGGAAAGATGTCTTATGTTCTAGATCCAGAAGACTCAGTATCATAAAGATATCAATTCTTCCTATGTTAACTTAAAATGTAATATGTTATAATAGCAATAAAAAACCAAGTTGTATTTCTTTTTCTTTTTTTTTTTGCTGGACAAGCTACATATAAAATTTATATAGAAAAATAAACCAGAATATCCCCAAAAGAAATACTCTTAAATAAAAGCTGAGAGGTGGGCCTATCAGATAGTAAATTATATGCCAATGTTTTTTGCTACACTATGGAAGCAATTCAAGACTAGACAGAGAAACCAATGGAATAAGTTGATCCAGAAATAGATCCAAACACACGGCCATACAAAAAACCCATCTTAAGTCAATGGAAAAATATGAATTAGTCAATAAATGCTACTGGGACAACTGGTTGGTTATTTAGGAAAAGATTGTATCTATACCTCAAACCAATCTACAGGATAAGGTTCATGTGAATCAGAAATATCAATGTAAAAAGTGAAATTATAAAAGCACTAGAAGAAGAAATGAGAAAATTCCTTCATGATCTTGGAATATCAGAAGCCATAAAAGCAATGTTATTTTTGATGACATTAAAAATGTCTTCGCCGGGCTCGGTGGCTCAGCCTGTAATCCCGCGCCTTTGGGAGGCTGAGGTGAGTGGATTGCCTGAGCCCGCAGGTTCGAGACCTGCCTGGGCAGCGAGACCTCATGTCTACAATAAATCAAAAAATCAGCCGGGCGTGGTAGTGCATGCCTGTAATTCCAGCTACTCGGAAGGCTGAGACGGAAGGATTGCCGGAGCCCAGCAGGTGAGGCTGCGGTGGCCGGGACCAGCCACTGCACTCCAGTCTGGGCAACCAAGTGAGACTCCAACTTAAAAAAAAAAAAAATGTCTTCATGGCTAAAAGCAACATAAACTATGTCAAAATATGCTAAGAAATCAATAAAAATATTTGCAGCAATAGTTGAAATAGTATAGCAAAAAAAGTTGGAAACAATTTAAATGTCATCTGTAGGGACCAGTTAATAAATCATGTTTGATCTGCACAATGGAATTCTATGCATTGCAAGTAAAGAATAAGAGAGTTCTCTATATATTGATATAGAAAGAACTCCAAGATATGTTATAATGTAACAAAAGCGAAGTTCAAAATATTGTCTAAGTATATTAATTTGTATATAAAAAGGAGAAATTAATAATATATATTACATGTGCTTATATATGGATGAAGAAACTTTGGAAGTGTGCATAAAAAACCAGCAACCATGCTTATTTGTCGGCGGTTGGGAAAATAAGTGAAGATGGTCACAGATGAAAATAAGATTTTCCTCTGAATCTTTTTATATTATTTAATTTTGTATTCCTGACTCAAAACTTCGATAAAAAGCATCTAGCAATACATTGCCTTTTCTAGGCAGCCTTAATTCATTCTATCAATTCTTATTTTATTAAGTCATGATAGAAAGTATGTGCCAACCACAGAATTCTTCCAAGGCATCAGAATGATATGATATCAACTTAAAAGTAATTGACCTATAATGTGGCCTCATATGGTGACAAAATACAAAAGGCTTAAGCAATACTCAGTTTGACAAAGGTCAAATATTTTTGAGTTTTGGCCTTCCATGGCTCTTATAGCCACTTCTGAATAGTCAGTCCTTGTGGCTCCATCCTTGTAGCTCTTTGAATCTATCCATTGGGCTATAAAATTAAACTTCAGGGATCTGATGAACGAGGCTATTTGGGGCCAGGAATTGAGGCAATCATTTCGTGACTGGGATGCAAAGTTACCAAATATGACATACTGCCCAAACACTGGCTAGGATCTCGACTAAATTTCTTTTTGCTTACAGTGGCCTCAGTGATCTACATTGACCTCTTCCCTCTCCAGAGTCTCATGAACTCCAACATGGTGTAGTATCAAAACAGAGAAAAAAGGAGGAAATTAGACTACACCATGTTGGAGTTCTCATGAACTCCAACATGGTGTAGTATCAAAACAGAGAAAAAAGGAGGAAATTAGACAGAGAGGGAGAAAATTGCCATTTTGAGGCGCTACATACACAGGTGGTATTTTTGGTTAAGAAGATATTTTGGAGAAACTGCCCTATAGTTCCATTTAAAATCATTTAAATATTGTATTTAGTTTTACTTTTCTTTAAAAAGTTAAGTTCTGGGAAAAGAGACCTGGATCCTTTCAAACAGGGCAAGTTGTGACTGAAGACCAATTATGTGCATGCAGAGGGCAGATGACAGAAAGGAGCAGGCAGCTTCAGAATAAATGAAATTCCATTCCAGTTAAACAAGGAGCCTTGGAAGCTCCTCAAGCAAGCTGGAATTACCGTGATGTCTGTTGATGTTTTAATCTCTTCTTTCTATTGGGAGAGAGGCATATAAAGAAGCAGAGAAATAAGCCCAATCACTTGAGAAACCAAATGAAGTTTTTTCTTTATAATTTTTAAGTATAAAGAGGTAGGCTGAATTTGAGATGAGATTACAATATAAATGGCCTGAGAAGAACAAAGACTGCAGTGGTTTTAATAACTGATCATGGTGGATAAGAGTTTAATTCTTTAAAGAAATCTTCAGAAAATGAAAACAATCAGATTGAAAGAGGCTCTAGCTTTAGAAGAAATCCAAGGGTAAAATAAATAAAGCACATTAAGAGCTGAAGATGAGTTAGAAAGATACTCAGTTTTACTCGGTATCTACCCTAAGTTTTTCTGTAAAATTGAGCATCTTGTTTAAAGAGCATATTTTTTCACATTTCTGCTTTTTTGTTTCGTAGAAAGTTCCACTTTAGAGAAAGCCCGAGTAGAAAATTTTGTTAAATACTGTGACTGACTTAATCATGCCTGTGAGAAGGCTTGCTATTCAGACCTTGAAGCTATAATTTAGGTATCATTATGAATAGGATGACAGGATCTAAAATAGAGAATTCAAATAGTGGGCAAAGTATTAGGAGAAATTTAGAGGCCATTGGAGTGCTAGCATAAACATGTAAATCTGCAAAATAACCTTGGTAAATATAATACGTTTTATATGTATTGTTTTGAAGATAGTAGCACTAAAATTGGTTCTTTGGGCAGATGTTTTCAAACAAGAATGAGATCTTAGGTCTTCAGAGTCTAAAAAACAAGAAAAGCAAACAAAACTTACAGAAGATTTTAAAAGTACATTTAATGCTTACTTGGGAAACTTAAAAGCTAGTAATCTTTATCTTTGTAGTATTTTCATGCAGTGATTTTCAAAAGTTTTTAATGACAATGGAACTCATTTTTCAAATGTTATCTTCAACAGGCTCTACATACATAAACAGAAATAGAAATGTATTTGTTTTAATCTATTTTGTAAGTTCACATTTATAACAGTTTTTGCTTATTTATAAAACCAGAGACAATTGACTGTTTTGACAAATTGATAATTTGAAAGCAAGAGTTATCATCATCATAGTGGTTATAACAGTTGTAGTCTTTTGTCAGCTTCAATATTCAACTAATTTTTGTGCTTTGTTTGTATAATAGGGAGAAAATCTTAATTCACTAAATAGGAACAAGTAACTTTCCAGACACTTATTTTGCATTCTCTGAGTACTGGACAATTAAACTGGTCTTGAAACACCACAAAGAATGATAGATTGTTTCTCTACATTTATTTATTAACATTTCTAATGATTGTTCACATAATTGAGTAAGTATTCAGATTTCAGAGAAGATGAAAAAAGATATAGTCAATTTTTGGGTAGAAAATACTTTTAAATGCATCTTATAATATAATGTGATATTTGATGTTGTTGTTTTAAATCTTTTGTGTACTTCAATGCTTGTCTCTATCAAATAGAGAGTGACTTCAAGTTTTAAAATAGTAGAATGGATTTTGCTTTGCATGTTAAGTCCAAAATTTGATTTCATTACTAAGGATGATATGACTACAACCTGAATAGCCTAATGAATCTTATTTTTGTTGTAATAATTATTTGCGAGACACAAAAGCTTATGCAAAATGTATAATCTAATATGACAGACATCCACATTCCTGAATAATTAATAAAAACTCATGTATGCAAAGCCACAAACATGTTTAAAGATTAATATTGCACTTATGACAGGTTCAACTATATGGAAAGAGACGTCAAAGCAAACATTATTTTGAAGTTTGTACCTACATGATTTCATCTGACAGTACAAAATCAGGTGTTTATGCTCTCTAATGTGTTAAAATTGGTATTTAACACTTCTGAGCAAGTGGGTTTATATATGTGTTATAGTGTAAATCACATCTAAAAATGTATGAAGTAATGTTTGAATTAAACAATTGTGGGATTTCTGAAGCACATTTTGAAGTATCTTTTAAGATATCTCAATAGTAGAGTCAGAGTTTTGGGACTTAGGGTTGGAAACAATTAGTACAAGTCTAAAATCCCGAGCTTTCATGTTGGTGTATAAATCCCATAAATCTCTTAATCACTCCTAGAGCAAGCTTTCATCTAATTTTCCCAAGAGAGAGCTATCAAAGCAATTCTTGGAGTTGAATTAGGGCATGTTGGAGCTCTTCAGAGGATAGGTTTCATATACTTTTAATAAATCAATATGAATCTCAAGCTTGTCTAATGTCATAATCGGGTAAAATCACTTTTTCAGAATACTGTGCTACTACATTATATCTTCATTGTTTTCACAAAAAGGCTGAATTTCCTTTCTAAAAAAAATGTAAAGCTAAACTTTTCAGTCAATAATAGAAAACTCAATAAAATTGTCTCACAGTAGATTTTTCTGGTTTGGTCTTCAACTAATTTTATCTTTTTTTATATCAACTAAACATATTTTATTTAAGATGTCATGAACAGTAGCAGCTATTGATGAAGATGCGACACCTTAACTTTTCTGACTGGTAGTCAGAAGCATAAAAAACATTAACACATGTATTCTTTAAAGAGTCAAATTACCAGAGTCTATAATTATAGCTTGATTACAACTTTCACTTTCTGTGCCAATTTCAAGAAATGAAATCAATCAAAAATATATTGTCTTCATATCTTAGTTGTTCTACTTCCTGTTATTATACTTTAGAAGTGTAATAAACTTTAGTTAGCAACTCCTTTCTAAAAGTAGGCAGTGTAAAACCAGTCAGTTTCTTCTAAAGCATTCATGTTAATGATTTTAGCCTTCTTGAGTATTGACCTTTACTCACATCTTCTTCATTATGATAATTTTTCAAGTAATCTGTGAAAGCTAATATCACAACTCTCACTTCCCCTAATTATAGGTTTTTTATGAGAGCTATATTTATACTCTCCCATCTTCTTCCTGTTTCATTCTCATGTTAATCTGTGAAAGTACTAAGGGACACAAATCCTTTTAAAAATATTTAATTATGGTTAAAATAGTTAACATGAGATATACTTTCTTAGCAGATTTTTAAGTGTACAATAATAGTTGATGATTGCCTCTGTATTCTAGCTGCCAAGTGAGGCTCATGAAAGGATATGGTGCTATCTGGCATGGTGGGTAGTGCTATCAGAAGGAAAAAAGAACTTCAGAGAAAGATAGTCCAGGCACAGTGGCTCACACCTGTAATACCAACACCTTGAGAGGCGAAGGCAAGAGGATTGCCTGAGTCCAAGGATTCAAGACCAGCTTGGGTAACTTGGTGAGACCTCATCTCTACAATAAATCAAAAAAATTAGCTGAGTGTGGTGGCACGTGCCTGTGGTTTCAACTACTTGGAAGGCTGAGATAGAAGGATCGTCTGAGCCCAACAGGTTGAGGCTGTGGCTGTAAGTGTAAGACACTGCATTCACTGCACTCACTGCACTTCAGTCTGGGTGACAGAGTGAGATTGACTCAAAAAAAAAAAGTAGGGTAGTCCAGCAACTCACCAGCTTAGGTGCAAGGGTGACATACTACTGTATTAGAGTTGAATACAACTGAAAGGTGTGTTGGACAGCCAGATTCAGTCAGTCAAGTTTTGTTTTCTTGTGCAATCATGTTTTAGCTGGATAGAAAAAGCTTATGAAATGGTAAATAAAAAATATAAAGTATAAGTATACATACACACACACACACATATATAAGTATGATATAAATATAATATAAGTAAATCTATCCCCATGCCCAGAACCCAGATATGGGGGAAAAAAACTATGTTGGCAGATTCCTGGTACTGCAGAATCCCCAATTTTCACCAATGCACAATTAAAAGGCTCTCCCAGATAGCTAACTCTTGCTTAGTGCTTTCCTATAGGCATTAGAAGAAGTCCTAATAATCTGAATGGGAAAAATTACAATAATTATTTGTTCTTGATTTTGAGAAGTATTTATTTATACATATATACCTGATGGTGACCTTCATTCTAAAAATTCACATTGCTTATAAAATAATAAAGCCACACTAAACTGAAGTTAAATAGTAGTCAAACTACGATTATCTGACTCAAGGGACTACAAATTTATGTTTCCCATTCTTTCTTTGCTGACTGGTTCTTCCAGTTCCAATATATCACCCCATTGATTGAAGCAAAGCAGCAGCCTTGGTAGAGCTGACTTATTTCTTTCCATTTACAAATTCCCATCTTATTTATCACATAGGAACAATAAGTGAAAAAGAAAAGTATTTTGCCATGTATTACAATTTCCGGGGGGGGGGCGGAGGGAAACACCTGTTTCTATATGTTAGAAAGCTCTTAAGTGGAGCAGGTGATAACTGTCAAAATTTGGAAGACATGAGTTATCATGGTTAGTCAGACATTCTATTCAAAGAAGGCACACAGATTGTGCCTCATTTATCTCATAGTTGACAAGAAATATGGAGGTCTAATTAATTTATCCACTCTTTCTCCTGCATTTTGCTTCACATAACATACAAGAAATGATTTGGGTGGATCAAAGATCTAAATGTGAAAAGCAAAACTTCTAAACAAACTTTTCTCTTTGTCTTCAGAAGTTAGGGGAAGAAGTTGGACATTTGATCCCTCCAAATATCATGTTGAAATGTTATCCCCAATGCTGGAGATGGAGCCTAATGAGAAGTGTCTGGGTCACGGCTGCAAATTCCTCACGAAAGCTTGATGCCTTGCTCGAGGTAATGAGTGAGTTCTCATTTGATTAGTTCCTGTGACAGCTGGCTGTTAAAAAGAGTCTGACACCTCCCTCCCACACTTTCTCTTGCTTCCTCTCTCACTGTGTGATCTCTGTCCATGCCAGCTCCCCTTTGCCTTCCATCATGAGTGGAAGCAACCTAAATTCCTCACCAGAAGCAGATGCTGGTGCCATACTTCTTGAATAACCTGCAAAATCATGACGCAAATACACTTCTTTTCTTCATAAATTACCCAGCCTCGGGTATTCCTTTATAGCTACACAAAAACAGTCTAAGATAGCATTGAAGCAAAAATGTACCAGTCATTTAAAAAAAGGTTGACACATTTGACCACATGGAAATTAAAAACATGTATTATATATAATACTATAAACTAAAAGACAATGATACAAAGGGACAAGATATTTGGAAGATTTTAGCATAAAAAGTATTGTTATCCAGAACCTGTAATTAGCTCCTATAAATCAATAAGAAAACCACCCAATTAAAAAAGGACAAAGAATATTAATAGGTAATTCATAGATGAGAAAACCCAAATACATGTATTAAAATATATTTTAATGAGGGAATACAAATTAAAATGACAACGACAACAATTTAATGCTTCAAAATTTAAAATTCTATGAGTATCAGGTGTTAGCATGTGGAGAAGATAAAAACTTCTGGCAGAAGTATAAATTGGTACAACCACTTGGGAAAGCAATTTGGTAATACTTAGTAAAGTTGAAGATAAACCTATCCACTTTCAGGTATATATCTTAACGTTTGCACATATGCAAAGGAGATGTTATATTTATTACAGCAATGGAAACAAATAGGAGATTGGATACATAAATAATAAAACTCAATACGGCAGCTAAAATGCATAAATGTGTCCAATACCTATCAAAATATGACATTAGATGAAGTGCAAGTTTCACAATGTTTCTTATACAACTTAACTAAAGATGTTTAAATATAGTTTATATAGCAAATATATAGAAATATGGACAGTAAATATACAAATTATCATCAGGATAGAGGTTGCCTTAGGAAAGAGAAATATGGAGGAAACTAGGAATAGAGGAAGTAATAAAAGGAGGGTTCACAATTCTCTGTAATATTTCATTTATTTAAAATCAGTTGTTGAAGAAATCTTGACAAAATGTAGCATGTATCAATTCTAGTCATGAGTCATAGGGTTAATTAAAAATGACTACTATAAAGGGTTAATTAAAAATGACTACTATAAAACCTGAGGCAAGTAGCGAAAGGAAATAATGAAGATGATTGTAAAAATTAATGATTTCAAAACTGGGTCTTTAGAAAAACAAGTAAAATAGAACAATGTCTAGGACATTTAAGAAAATAAGGAAAAACCTAGTAAGTGATATTAGAAAGAAAAATGATGTAACTACAGAGAGGTAACAGAAGTAAAAATGAAAAGAGAGTATGCATACTGTATGTGAACACATTTGCAAAACTAAAATAAATATTTTTAAAAATCTACATATAAAATCTAGACTCAAGAAGAAATAGGAAACCCAAATAAAAGCTAACCACAGGAAAAATTAAGGAAGTTATCAAAGGCTCTTGCCCTCAGTATAGTTAATTCTTTAAGACTAAAAAATAATATATATATAATTCCTGTGCATTTTAAACTATTTTGGACCACAGAAAAATATAAGCTACCTAGGTCATTTCCAGAAGCTAACAAACATGAAATTGAAATGTACATGTGTCAAAGATTATATTAAAATGTATTCGGTAGTTTTGTCTCACTATGGGTATAGGCTGCACTTAAAAAATAACTAACATGCATTCCTATACACCAAAACAAGCAGGCAGAGACCCAAATGAAAAGCACAATCCTATTGACAATAGCCACACACACAAAAAAAATTGACAAAACCTCCGACAACAACCACTGGGAAGAGGAGAACCTATTCAGTAAATGGTGCTGGGAAAACTGGCTGATCACATGCAGAAGACTGAAACAGGACCCCTACCTATCACCATACACAAAAATTAACTCTAAATGAATCAAAGACCTAAACATGAAACCTTAAACTGTAAGAATCTTAGAAAACTCAGGAGACACCCTTATGGAAATTGGAACTGGCAACCAATTCCGATTAGAACCCTAAGTGTCCATACCATAAGAAATAAGATATACAAGTGGGACCTCATCAAACTGACAAGCTTCTGCAAGGCAAAATAAACCATCAAGAGAGCAGGGAGACAGCCCACAGAATGGGAAAAAATATTTGCCAACTGAATATCTGACAAAAGCCTAACATCTAGGATCTATAAGGAACTCAAATGTGCCAAAAGGAAAAAAACAAACAGCCCCATTAAAAAGTGGGCCAAAGACGTGAATAGACACTTCTCAGAAGAAGATATACAGGCAACCAACAGACACATGAAAAAGTGCTCAGCCTGACTCATCATCAGAGAAATGCAAATCAAAACCACATTTGAGATACCACTTAATCCCAGTAAGAATGGCCATCATTAATAAAACAAACAACAACAGATGCTGGAGAGGATGTGAAGAAAAAGGAATGCTTCTACACTACTGGTGAGGATGCAGACTAGTACAACCTCTTTGGAAGAGTGTGGTGATTTCTGAAAGAACTAGAAATTGAACTTCTATATGACCCAGCAATTCCCCTGTTGGGAGTATACCCAGAGAAACTCAAATTATTCTACAAGAAAGATGCCTGCACACAAATGTTTGTTGTAGCTCTATTCGCAATAGCCAATACATGAAACCAACCATGCTGCCCATCAAAGCTGGACTGGATAAAAAAATGTGGTACATATACACAATGGAATATTATGCAGCCATAAAGAAGCACAAACATATGGACCTTGCAGCAACTTGGATGGATTTAGAGTTGATCATACTCAGTGATCTATCACAGAAACAAAGAGCAGAGTACCATATGTTCTCACTCATAAGTGGACCTTGAACAATTATAATAATACTATAAGAAAAGCGTTGGCAGTAGTGGGAACTGCTGGTGGGGGGGGAGTGAGATTAGCAGTTGAGGGAAACTGCTAGGGAAGGGAGGGGCATGCCTCATTAACAAGGGTACCTGCATAATCAATGTTTGTACAACTACAACTAACCCTGAATTGATCCTCTCATCTTTAAAAAAAAAAAAAGACATGGAAAAAAAAACTAACAGTAGAATTAACAAATATATTAAAATAATGTATCATATTATATCAGTATGTTAGCTTATTATATCAATAGAACTAATACCAATAAGAATTTCCTTGTTGCATTTCAATAGTCCTTATCAGCATTTTGATGAAATGTAATGCTCATTACCTGTTTAAATATATCTTTAAAATTAATATTCAACTAATTATACTTAATGAGACAACAAATTTCTGTCTCAAACTAATATCCAATGTCATACATAAGAATTAAATACTAGAGGCATTCATGTCAAATTAGAAATAAAACAAGAATTTTAGCATTGTGCTTGAAATTCTGGAAAGGACAAGAAATAAAAAAAGTTGTATATATGGAGTAAAATAAAACAAATGAGCATTTGTTATTTGCAGGTGATCATTTATTATTATTTAATCTATTATTATTTATTGTTTGCAGGTGATAATTTAATATTATTTATGGTTTGCAGGTGATAATTTATTATTACTTAATGTGTTATTACTTATTAATTGCAGCTGATATTTTTTATTTAAGAAACCCACGTCTATTGAAAGTCTATTCAAGGCTGGGCGCAGTGGCTCACGCCTATAATCTCAGCACTTTGGGAAGCCAAGGTGAGAGGATTGCCTGAGCCCACAGGTTTGAGACCAGCCTGGGAAACTTGGCGAGACCTCATCTCTACAGTAAATAAAGAAAAATTAGCCAGACATGATGGTGCATGCCTATAGTTCCAGCTGCTTGGAAGGTTGAGGCAGAAGGATTGCCTGAACTCAGTAGGTCAAGGTGCGGTGGTCGTGAGCATACCACTACACTCCAGCCTGGGCAACAGAGTGAGACTCCAACTCAAAAAAAAGAAAGTCCATTCAAATTAATAAGTATAATAGAGAATGGATACACACAGACATACAGAGACACACACACACACACACACACACACACACACAGACACACACACCCTAGTAGCTTTTCAAAACAACGGTCAGAAAATATAACTTAAAAAGAAAAAGCCATCTCATAAGTCTATCTATCTATCTATCTATCTATCTATCTATCTCATAAACAATAAGAATAGAAACACTTCCTTGGGATAGACCTAAATGACAACATTAATAAAAGATGTGAGGGAAATATGCAACTGATTTAAAAAATCAACTTGCATATATTAGAAGAAAGCACACATCACAAGTTTTTATAAGAGAAATAAATATTATAAAGGTAATCATTAGTCTCAAATTAATATCATAATGCAATAATTTTTTTCACTTGACAAAATGATTCTAAAATTGATCTACAAAGTGAAACAAGTGAGCATCTAGCACAATATCTAGCACTTGGTACACACTCAGTGTCTGTTAAATAAAAGTGTTTACATAAAAAAGAATAAACAAGGAAAGAAATTTAAAAATGCATTTCATGGAGCTATGGAAGGGATAGGTCAAGAAAGGGAGACATCAATATAACTGAAAGATTCAGAAAAAGAGGATAAATTTGGTAATTAGGATGTTGATACTGGGTTTCAAAAGAGGGAACCAATATATGATCCGTCTCTTTCCCATAGTATTGACAAATCAGTCACAATGAGTTAGGCAAATAAATAATGGCCAAGATATTGCCGTTATTACTAATAAAAACTGACATTGATGCCTGTGAGTGCTACGATGCAGGTTAATGACTTTCCTAATGTGGCAGCCCAATACCAAAGTTTTTTTAAACTTAGCCTCAGTCACAGTTGAACCTAATTAAGAACAATTGAGAATACATTCTCTGTGGGTAGACTTACTCCAAAGGAGAGAAAAGGGGATTGAGGCTCTGACGTTCATCAGCAGTAGAACAGAAAATTCACTGTGGTTGCTTCATACACAGAATACTATTGAGCCCTGAAAAGAATGCACATAGCCACACTCATCAAGGATAAACCTCAAAGACACAATGTTGGCAAGAGAAGTAACTCATAGAAGACTCCATGCAGTAGGCTTCCGCTTATATAAAGCTCAAAATATACAAAACTGCACAATACATTGTCCAGAGAAATATACATAGAAAGGAAACTTTTTAAGCAAGAGAATGATTATCACAAATGTCAGGAGTGTTGCCATCTCTGGAGGCAGAGAAGGACTCACATACAGGGGCCTTCTGAGTCACTGGTTATATGCAACTTTCTGAGCGATCTGTAGATATGTATTTTATATATTCTTTTATATGCATGGTATATTTCAAAATAGAAAAAAATGGAGAAATAGTAAGTAAAATGAGAACTAGAAAACCCTTCCCTATAGCAACTACATCACATGATTTTCTTAAACATAGTATCACAATTCCTTAAAACTTTAATTGAATCTTTTGTAAAGACATCAGTTGATCTTGCTCCGTTTTTGGCCACAAATTGAGAAAATTATTTTAAAATAAGTAGATTCAGAGGAAGTTTTAAAGATAGTACAGAGAAGTTCATGTGTCCTTGACCCAATTTCCCCCAGTGGTTACCTCTTTCAAAATTGCAGTACACTATCAAACCAGTCATTTGACGTTGTACAATGTGTGCATAGTTTATGACATTTTAACCATAGGTGTAGATTTGAGTAACCACCCCACAATCAATCTTCAGAATAACTTCATCACCACAAACATCTTCATGCTACCCCTGTATTGTCAGCCCCACTCATCATCACCCATCATCCCTAACCCCTGGCAATCATCAATCTGTTTTCCATATCTATACTTGTGTCTGCCGAGAGAATTATGTAAAGAGAATATACAGTATGAACTTGGCTCTGTTTACTCAAACATAATGCCCTTGAGATTCATCCAAGTTGTTGAGTGCTCAATAATTCATTCTTTCTTATTGCTGGTTAATATTCCACAGTATGGATAGTTCCATAGTTTAACCATTACCATTCACCTATTGAGGGACATTTTGATAGTTTCCAGTTTCTGATTTTTATAAATATAGCTGATATGAGCAATCATTTGCGGATTTTGGGGTGTACATAAGCTTTCATTTTTCTGGGATCAATGCCCAGAAGGACAATTGATGGATCATATGGTAAATGTATGCTTAGTGTTTAAATAAATGCCAAACAATTTTCCAGAGTTGACTCTAGTAGTTTACATTTCTATTAGCAATGTATGAGAGAGACATTTTCTCTGTATCTTCACCAGTGTTTGGTTTTGTCGCTATTTCTAAAAATTTAACCGTTCAAATAGGTATGTGAGAAGATCTCATTGTGGTCTTAATTTGCATTCCTCCAATGTAATTTTCTGTTGCTGTTGTAAAAAATCACCACACATGTAGTGGTTTAAAACAGTACAAATTTATTCTCTTATAATTCTGAAGATCAGAAGACTAAAATTGGTATGCAGGCTATGTTTCTTCTGGAGGCTCTCGTGGAGAATCTGTTTTCCTGCTTTTTCCAACTACTAGAGGTTGTCTACCTTCTTTGGCTCATGGCCCCTTCTTCCATCTTCAAAGCCAGCATCATAGCATTTACTCTATCTAACCTCTTGCCTCTCTGTTAAAAGGAAACTTGTGATTACATTGGGCACACCTGGAGAATACAGGCCAGTCCCTTTATCACAAGATTCTTAAAAACTTAATCACATCTGTAAAATTCCTTTTGAATGTAAGGTAACATATCCAAAGCTTTTTGGGATGAGGACTGTGGACTTTTTTTAAGTGGTTAATATTCTGTCTACCACTGCTAATGATGAGCATCTTCTCACATGTTTATCTGCCATCCATATTTCCTCTTTGGTGATGTCTTTTGTCAGTTTCCAATTGGATTGTTTATTGGTACGTTTCTACCACTGAGTTGTGAGAGTTCTTAATAATGTATATCCTACAGATATTCATATAATGTATATCCTGTTGGATATGTGATTTACAAGTATTTTCTGAGCCTGTAGCTTGTCTTTCATTTGAAACAGGGTCTTTCATAGAGCAGAATTTTTAAATTAATTTTGACGAAGTCCAGTTTATTGACTATTTTCCTCAATGAATTTCACTTTTGGTGTAAGGTCCAAGAAATCTTTGGATCGCCCTAGATCATAGAGATTTTCTCCTATTTTTAAAAACTTCTATAGTTTTACATTTTACACTTAGTTTATGATCTATTGTGACTTAATTTTTTTGTAGGATATAAGGTCTAGGTTATAGTTAATTTCCTAAGATTTTCTATTTCTTCACTGAGGATTTCTATTATTCATCTGTTTCATGTCAGTTGGTAATTGCTCAGAAATCTTTTCATGATGGCTGCTATAAAATTCTTGTTTGATAATTCTAACTTCTATGTCTCCTTGGTATGGGCACATGTTGACTATCTTTCCTTATTCAAGTTGAGATTTGCTTGGTCCTTTGTGTTATTAGTCACTTTCTTTTCTTCCTTCCTTCCTTCCTTCCTTCCTTCCTTCCTTCCTTCCTTCCTTCCTTCCCTCCTTCTCTCCCTCCCTTCTCTCTTTTTTGAGGGGGTGATTTGTGATTTCGGCTATTGCCTAGGTTGGAGTGCGGTGGCACAGTCACAGCTCAACACAGTCTCTACCTTCTGGGTTCAGGAGATCCTTCTGCCTCAGCCTCCCAAAGTGCTGGGATTATAGGCATTAGCCACTACACCCAGTCTGATGAGTGATTTTTCCATTGAAGCCCTTGTGTCATTCCTTAGGTCCAGGGTCCTTAGCCTTTTGGCTTTTGTTCTCCACCTTTCATACCCTTCTTACATCTGTTATATACATAATGTCCAGGATTTTAGATGTATTGAGTAGGAGAAATGTTCACTCTACCTTTCCAGAAGTGAATGTCTTTACAAATTACTTTTAATGGCATTTTGATTATTAAGCACATTGAATTTAATTTTTTTCTTTCTATTAGATCCAACAGCCAGTGTTTTGGTAAATAAACTTTGTTGCATACCAGTTGTTATTGCAGGTAATTGCATTAGTGGACTTCAAAATTATAGGATGTATATCTGGGTAGTAGAAATTTTTGACATTAGTTAGATTTTTAAATACACATCTCTAATATTTTCCATAGACAGTCTTTAGAGTCTTAAAAGTCAATTGACTTGGCAAAAATGAACTATTTTTGCACTCAGTATGAATCTCACTCATGAGATTCTACATCTCTAGCCTGAGCTGTCATATCTGGTTGTGTAGATTGTGCATTACACAATTCTAGGGTGTGAGACGCTATTCACAGTGTTTTCTATTGTAAATGGGATACAGGAAAGGAAAAATTATGATACAACCTAACTTCTAGTCCATTGTTGTCCCTTAAAATGTTCATAAATTTTTAGTGTTCTTACTCAGTTTAGTAGAGCAGAGTGACTCATTCAAAGTTATCTAGCAATCCTCAGGTGCAAAGTTAATTGGATTCTAAATCTTCTAACCTTTCTCTTCCTTCCGTGTATAAACACATTACTTTAAAAAGTGCCACTTAGAGAACAAGACTTTGAAAGACTGCAGGGATGTAGACAAAAAGAAGTAGAGAGAAAGCATTTACAGTGGACAGCAAGGTGATAATTCCATTTATGGCTACATTGCATCTCAAGTTTTAGATCTCAGGCTTACATGTACTTGTTTGGCCTTGGTAAGGAGCAAGTAGTTCCCAGCCTTATTTCTGTCCTCTCCATATACCCACGTGGGCAGTAGAATCTCCAAGGAAAGTGTTAATTTTGTACTTCAGTCCTAAGTAAGGAGGCGTGGGGGTCAGAAAGAACATACTGAGGAGAAAAGAAGGAAGCAAGAGCTAGCAGTACCAGGAAGGGCTGAAAGTTGTTCCCGGAGAAAGAAACATATGTAAAACAGTACAAAACTATGGGAAACATGTGAGTAAATACAATGGGAAATAGGTGAGTAATATAATATCTCAATTTAAAAAAGATTAATATTCATTGACAACTCAGAAACAACAATGAAAAAGACCAACTAGAACACGATTGTCAATGGATTCTTAAACAACTGATTTAATAATGTAATATATCAATTCTGGGGGGTTATTTCTAAATATTCTTAAAAGAATCAAGTAAAAAAAAGAATCAAGTATTTCTCAGCAGTTAAGAAAAATTCATTTATAAAAGGTATAGCAAATTTGTTTTAATTGCTCATTGAGACGTGGAGATCCTCAAATTTACAAACAACACATTTATAAATAATAAAAAATAAAGAGACTATTTCTGAAATCATAACTTCCTGCCATTTGCTTGAAGTCAAAATTTTATGTGATCTCAAACTCATTCTTAGGAATGTAAAAATGTAAGCTCATGTGCTTTAAAAAGGCTATTGTGAGTGTAAAATAAGGTAAACACTTGAAAAGTACTTTGAAAAAAATATGTAAGTTCTTAACATGTTAAGTAGTATATGTTGCTAATCTTAAATATTCTTAAGGCCAGGTGTGGTGACTCACACCTGTAATCCCAGCATTTTTGGAGGCTGAGGCAGGAGGATTGCTTAAGGCCAGGAGTTTGAGGTTGCAGTGAGCTGAGATTGTGGCATTGCACACCAGCCTGGGCAACAGAGTGAGACCCTGTCTCAAAAAAATAAATAAACAAACAAACAATAAATAAATATTCTTAAAACCTAAATATTTCGTGTGAACTATAAAGCCTTGTATGATCTGGCACTCCTGCTCACCCTGCCAATGTCAACTTCATGTCTTTCTCTGACTTTGCTTCACCACACTGGAAGAGGAGCTGCCTGGCTGGAGCGCAAGATAACCCCTTACTCGCTAATTCATGTCTCTTGTAGAGAGGCATCAGTTATGTGTAGAGGGTATGAGCAATTCCAAGAATTAGCCTCAGTGGGATATCCTTCACTGAGAATGATTTCAAAACACTTAAAAAATAAAGATCATTTGATAATGGCCATGCAATGATAGGACATCTGGTGACACTGGCCTTTTGGCTTCCCTTTAACTAGTTGATGCTGTAGCTTGGCTGGAGGGGGAACTTCATCATCTTAGGCCAAAGTCTGTTTCATTGTTGGCTTGCAGTGATATTTTAAGACCCCTTCAGCCTAAAGGCAAAGAGAGCAAGGACCACGGAGTGCATGAAGCCAAATTATACCAGCTGAAAAATCACATGACTACTTTAATAGTAATAATTGCTGGATTATTATTATTTTTTTGACTTGGAGTCTCACTGTCACCCACGTTGGAGTGCAGTGGCAACCTCATGGCCACTGCAGCCTCAACCTGTTGGGCTCAGGCGATCCTTCTGCCTCAGCCTTCTGAGTAGCTGGAACCACAGGCGTGTGTCACACGCCTGGCTAATTTTTTTTATTTATTGCAGAGACGAGTTCTCACCAAGTTGTCTAGGCTAGTCTCGAACTCTAGACTCAGGCAATCCTCTTGCCTCTGCCTCCCAAAGTGCTGGGATTACAGATATGAGCCACCACTCTCAGCCTGCTCAGACTTTTTAAGTAGAGAATTTTGCTAATTTTTTTGCTCAGAGAGGCAAAGGCCATTCTGAGTCTGTCTATTCTGTATTGGTTTCTTAGGACTGCCCCAAACAAAAAACACACAGGTTTTTATGGTATAAAACAACAGAAATTTATCTTCTCACAATTCTGGAAGCTAGAAGTTCAACATCAAGGTGTTGGCAGTATTGTTGTCCTCTGAACCTCTCTCTTTAGCTTGCAGATGGCTGCAATCTTGTGTCTTCACATGGTCAATCTTCATTTATGTCTGTGCCCTAATCTCTCTATTTTAAGGACTAGTCATATTGAATCAGGGCTCATAATGAACTCACTTAACTTAATTACCTCCATGAAGATCCTGTCTACAAAAACAGTCGTAACCAGGGGTACTGGGGGTTAGGACTTCAACCTATGAATTTTGGGGGAGGGGTACAATTCAGCCCTCAACATCTTCCAATCCTATCTCTGATAGTTTGGTTAGTCCACTGGAATGAACAATTCATAGCCAGTTCTCATTGGTGCCTTGGTGGGTATAGCTTCCAGACCTTTCATCGGAATGCTGGCAAAGTCTAAAAGAGATTCAGTTTTTAATTCTATATGATAACAGCATGGTAGCTCTGTATATGGCAGCCAGGTAGATAAGAGTGAATTATTTTAGAACCTATACTTATGGAGTAATGCATTGTGTTTTTGTTACAATTGCTTTATTGAGATATAATTCAGATACCATATAGAATTTATCTCTTGAAGTGTGTGATTCAGTAGTTTTTAGTCTATTTACAAAGTTGTACAACCACTAATCTATTTCCAGATCATTTTTATTATTCCTCCAAACTCATAACCATCAGTAGTCACTCCCTTTTCCTCCTTCCTCCCAGCCCCTAGTAACCACTAATCAACTTTCTGTCTCTTTGGATTTGCCTGTTATGGACATTATGGACAAAATTTCATATGAATGGAATCATACAGTATTTGTCCTTTTGTGTCTGGCTTCTTTCACTTAGCATAATGTTTTTAGGGTTCATCCATGCTGTGTTGGCAGTATTGTCACTACTTCATTTCTTTTTATTGCCAAATAAGATTCTATTGCCTGAATGTATGACATTTTGTTTGGATATATTATATTTTGTTTATTCATTCATCAGATGGAGAACGTTTGCATTGTTTCCACTTTTTGGCTATTATGGATAATGTTGCTATGAATATTTATGTATACATGTTTGTGTAGATGTATGTTTTCAATTATCTTGAGCACAAGCCAAAGAATCAAATGACAGGTTTTAATGTAACATTAACATTTTAGGCAACTGCAAAACTGTTTTTCCAAGTGACTGCACCATTTTGTAAGCCTTCTAGCAGCGCATGAGGTGGCAATTTCTTCACATTCTTGTTAGCAGTTGTTATAATTCATCTCTTTTTGTTTTAGACAGCCTATTGGGTCTGAGAGCATACATCATATTATTTGTTTTCTTAAAATTGTTAAGGTATGTTTTATTACAGAGAATGTGGTCTTGGTGAATGTTCTATGTGAGCTTGAGAAGAATGTGTATTCTGTTGTTGAATGAAGCAGTCTATAGATGTCAATGATATCCAGTTGATTGATGGTGTTTTTGAGTTCAACTATGTCCTTGCTGATTTTCTGCTTGCTGGATCTGTCCATTTCTGTCAGAGGGGTGTTGAAATTTCCAACTATAATAGTGGGTTTCTCTATTTCATTTTACAGCTCTATAACAGTTTTTATTTCACATATTTTGACACTTTGTTGCTAGGCATGTGGACATTGAGGATAATTATGTGTTCTTGGGGAATTGACCTATATCATTATGGAATGCCCCTTTGTTTCATTGATAAATTTTCTTGCTTTGAAATCTGCTCTGTCTGAAATTAGTTTCGCTATTTTCTTTTGATTAGTGTTAGCATGGCATATCTTTTTCTATTCCTTTACTTTTAATCTATATGTGTCTTTATACTTAAAGTAAGTTTCTTATAGACAACATATGGCTTTGTTTTGTTTATGATCACTCTGACAATCTGTCTTTACTGTATATTCATACCATTGGTGTTTAAAATGATTATTGATGAAGCTACATTAATATTGACCATAGTTTTTACTGTTTTTTTTAATCATTGCCCTTGCCCCTTGTTTCTATTTCTATCTTCCACTCTTTCCCCCCTTTTATAATTCTAATTGAGCATTTTATATTATTCCATTTTTCTCCTTTCTTAGCATATCAGTTAGATTTCTTTTTAAAAATCTTGGTAGTTGGCCTAGAATTGCAAAACCCATTTACAACGAATCCAAGTCCATTTTCAAATAGCACTACATCATTTCAAGGGTAGTGCAAGTACTTCATAATAGTATTCTCAATTCCTCCTTCCCACCCCTTGTATCATTTCTGTCATTCATTTCACTTAAACTATAATAATAACTTGAATACACTTGTGGCTATCATTATTTTGGAAACTGTTATCTATTAGGTGAACTAAGATTAAAAATACAACCGTTGTGATTTTACTTTCCTCGTTTCTTCTCTGATGTTCTTTCTTCAGGTAGGTCTGAATCTCTACCTTTGATCATTTTCCTTCTTCCTGAATAATCTCTTTTAACATTTCTTGAAAGTCAGGTCTACTGGCAACACATTTTCTCAATTTTTGTTTGTCTGAGAAAGTCTTTATTTCTCCTTCACTTTTAAAGGATAATTTCACAGGATACAGAGTTGGTAGTTGGTGGTTGGCGGTTTTTCCTCTCAATACTTAAATATTTCAATTCACTCTTTTCTTACTTGCATGGTATCTAAGGAGAAATTGGATGTGATTCATATCTTTGCTTCTTTATAGTTAAGGTATTTTTTTCCTTCTGGCTTATTTAACTTTTTAAATTTATTTTTGACTTTCTGCAGCTTGAATATAACTAGATATAGTTTTTTTCTCTTTTCTTTTTCTTCTCTCCTTCCTTTCCACCTTCCTTCCTCCCTCCCTTCTTCCCTTCTTTTTTTATTTTATTTCCTTCCCTCCCTCTCTTTCTTTTTTTTTCTTCCCATCCCTTTTCCTCCCCCCTCCCCTTTCCTTTGCAATTATCCTGCTTGGTGTTCTCTGAGATTCCTAGATCTGTGGGTTCATGCCTGACATTAATTGGGTGAAATTCTAAGTCATTATTGCTTCCAAATATTTCTTCCGTTCCTTTCTGTCATTGTTTTCTTTTTTTGCTATTTCCATTATGTGTATGTTACACATTACATAGGTATCCCACAGTTCTCAGATATTCTGTTCCATTTTTTTTCTGTATTTTTAAAAATCTTTGTTCTTCAGTTTTAGAAGTTATAATCATATCTTTAAGCTTAAAGATTGTTTCCTCAGCCATGTCCAGTCTATTAATGAGCCCATCAAAATAGCATTTGTTTGTGATTCTTTCTTTTCATCTCTCTGCTTACATTACCCATCTGCTTTTATATATTGTTTACTTTTTCCATTAGAGTCCTTAGTATATTAATCATAGTTGTTTTAATTATTTATTTATTTTTTGAGTTGGAGTTTCAATCTGTCGCCCAGGCTGGAGTGCAGTGGCATACTCACAGCCACCCCAGAGTCGACCAGCTGAACTCCGGCGATCTTTCTGCCTCAGCCTTCCAAGTAACCAGAACTACAGGTGTGTGCTACCACGCCTGGCTACTTGTTTATTTATTGTAGAGAGGAGGTCTTGGCCAGTTGCCTGGGCTGGTCTTGAACCCACTGACTCAGTCTATCCACTCACCTCAGCCTCCCAAAGTGCTGGGATTACAGGCTGAGCCCAGTCCGTAGTTGTTTTAAATTCACAGTCTAACATTTCTGCTGTGAGCCTGGTTCTGATGCTTATTCTGTATCTTCAAACTGTGTTTTTGCCTTTAGTATGCTTTGTAATTTTTTTAATACTCAGATATGATGTAATGGATATACTGGATAAGAGGATTTGCAGTAAATAGGTCTTTAGTAATATGGTGGTAAGGTGTGGAAGGAGAGGAAGTGTTCAGTAGTCCCATGATTAGGCCCCAGTTTTTTAGTGAGACTGTGCCCCTTGGCAGTAAACTTCACAATTGCTTCTCAGGTTTTTCCCCCCTTTGGTGGGATAGGATGGTTAGAGGGGGCTAAAGTTTTCTTCCCACAGGTTCTCCAGGTTAATTAGGCTCTGATAAAACTTTACTAGGTTAGACTTTAACAAAATAGTTTCTCTTGAAGGAAAGCCTTGCTAAGAACAGAATACACTGGCATATTTCAAAATGGTAACTTTCACCCTCCCTTGTGCCAATCTTTACTGTTAGAACCTGGTCTGAGCTTCTGGAGATAAAATTCAAGTGTAGGACCCCTCTCTAAGACTAGTCAGCCCCAAGTTACTGTCTCTTAGACTTGCCCTTGCTGAGTGCCTAGCAGTTTGTCAATTTTCGTTCAGGTTTTCCTACCCTGGTGCTTGTTCCTGCTGATGTTTTTGCTTGTGGATTTATGTTTCTGTAAGTTGAGATTCTCTCTATCCACCTATCTGTCTCTCCCATTTTGGGGGCAATAGTTTGTCCTATGATCTCAATCCTTTGATAGATCAAGAAAAGTTGCTGATATTCAGCTTGTTTAACTTTTTACTAGTTGTTAGACTGACGACTTCCAAGCTCCTCCCTTGCCAGACTGAAAATCAAAAGTCAACCAGAAGAAAGTTTGGCCTCTGATACCTTATAGCTACTGCAAAAACTAAACACAGCCTAACTCATAATCAGAGTTACATAAAACCACACAATAAAATACATCATGCCTAGATTTTAACAAAAAAGGCATGTTAAAAAAATGTAATTGACATCTCTGGCAATCAGGATCTCTCTTTACTTTTAGGTTTGCTGTTTTGTTGTCATTATTGGTGTTGCTATTTACTTATTTTGTGACTTTCCTGGTTAAATTATAGTCTTTTTTTTTGTCATGTGAAGTCACTAAAGTCTTTGCCTATGTAGTTAATGATTGGCTAATGATTGGATAGAGATTTCCTAAGTGCTTTGAAACAGTAAGTCTCCTAGCTTCTGCCAATGGCTTCTTTGTGTGTTAAAACACACCTGCAGTACTCAGGCTGACAGCTTGAAACTCTGCCTTAGTCTTCACTTCCTGCTTGCATGAAGTCCATGGTCAGCAAAAGGTGAGAGAAAAGGACCTTCTCATGTCTTTCCTCAACATGCGTGCAGCTCCACCCAAAATTATGTTCTTTTAGATACCCAGGAATATGAGATTTTCTAATCCCCTGTGGATATCTAATTCGCTAGTTTTTTCCTTTAAGTACTTTTGTTAGACTCTTGCTAGCCTCAGCTGATATCACCATCTCAGGCAAGTATGTATTAAACAATTGCTGCTAATTTTTCCTTTTTATAACCAATGACTTAGTGATGGAGCTGTTTCCACAGAGTAAACCCTGAATCAGGTCAAATAAAGACAAGCCCAGAAAAAAGAGCTTCTCCAGGGAGCCTTCAAACATGCCAAATAATGAAAATTCTCTGAAGATGGATGTTTTGAGAACTCTAAACTTGTTCTACTTCCTCCAGTGGCTGTTAGCATGTTTTCATAGTTATTGTGGTTGGGAGGCTATTGTTTTTCAAGGCTACAGCAGAACTGGGGAGATGGGGACAGGAATAGGGAGAGAGAAAGTCATGAAGTTTGCAGTTCTTACTGAGATTCAGACTTTTTCTATATAAATGCATACATAGTCAGATAATTGTGATAAGCCTTAATATGCAGAGTTAATATGCAGAGTTCTGAAAAAGTTGATTTTCATAATTTTTGCTAGTGCCCTCATTGCTTTCATGGAGGAATGGATGTTTGGAAGCCTTTATCCCACCATTTCAGAAGTGCTTTCTCTGTATTGTGTTAACAGTATCTCTTTGGGTGTGATTGATTTACTATCGTTTGAAGCTCTCCAAGTACTTGTGAGAATTTCCTCATATATAAGCACTGATGGGAATTGTCTTGCTAGGAAAGTTTTGCTATCCTTACGTGATACTCTATTTCCCCTAATGTCTCTTTTCTTAATGTAGTTACACATAGAGAATAAACAAGTCTTTTGGGACATAAGAACATTAATGTTAAATCATTAACCTGAAACTCCCAAGGATGAGACTGATCATGCCTTCAGGTCTTAAACATTGATAAGATTCAGTTGTTATCACTTTCAGGTAGATAAAATTTTCCTTCAAAAAAGCAAAAATAGTTTACTACTTTTGAAAATAGAAATCATGGCTGGGCTTGGTGGCTCATTCTGTAATCCCAGCACCTTGGGGGGCCAAGGCGAGTGGATTGCCTGAGCCTGCGAGTTGGAGACCCGCCCGGGCAACTTGGCGAGACCTCATCTCTACAATAAATCAAAAACTAGCCAGGTGTGGTAGCGCGCTACTGTAGTTCCGGCTAATTGGAAGGCTGAGGTGAAAGGATTGCTGGAGCCCAATAGGTCGAGGTTGCGGTGGCCAAGAGCATGCCTCTGCACTCTAGTCTGGGCAACAGAGTGAGACTCTAACTCAAAAAAAAAAGAAAAAAAAAAGAAATAGAAGTCATTGTGTGATCACGTGTCAGGTTAAGGATAAAGTAATTGCTTTTGCTTCTTCCTTATTTTGAAACATTCAGTCGTTATGTATGCTTTTCCTTAAAATAGCAAGATATGAACATAGGAATTGACTATAGGTTGATGCTCACTTAATAACAAAATTAAAAAGTTTTAAAGACCAGGCTGGATTTAAGAAAATTAATTATATTAAAAGTGGTAATAACAATTTAGCAGCTTTTTAGTAGAAAAATGGCTATTGGGTAGTATCTCCTGTGATTTAAGTAGCCAATCTTGCCATAAGGTTTGGAGATTATAGATGCCTTATATCAGATTAGGTACCATGGTTCTTATTACATAAGACACTTCCTATTTATAAACTAGGAACAAAGGGAGGCAGTATAATTGTCCAAATTAATTCTGCAGAATAACTAAATTCAGATAATAACAATTTAAAATGCCATTATTCTCACAAGGATGAGCCAAGGTTTATCATTACTCTCTTTATATTTAAAAAAAAGTGTTTGCAGAGCAAATTAATTGAATAAGTAAATTCTCAGGAATCAACTATAAATGTAAGCACATAGAAATTACTAACATATTAATTTAAATTATTGTTAATTATTCATTAAAGCAGGTCAGAAAGAGTCCCCATTTTGAAATACTTTAATAATGTGTATCAAGATACATGTTGGTCATTCATCTATTTATTAAACATTGATTTAATGCCAAACATGCTGGATATTGACAAATGTAACAATGGAAAGATAGCATGGCCTTCATGGAAAATGGTGGAACACCCAGCTCTTCTTCCCATTCCATCTTCCCTGAATTCGACAGAAATAAAGTGGATGCAAGTTGAGATAAGTTATATAAAGAAATCAAAAGAGGCTGAAATATTTTTTAAAAGGGCAGGAGGGAGAATTACCTACTATAAATAATGCAGTAACAGGAGACCTCTCTGATGGGAAGCCCCAAAGGATAAGGAATGCTAGGTGACTGATGAGAATCATGTTAAGCAGAGGAATAGCATGAGCAAAAGTCACGAGACTGGAAAAAACTTGGAACATTCCATGAAGGAAAAAAGTCAGTGATGCATAGCAAGAAAGTGGATAGAGAGGAGTGAGAAGGATGGGTGCCTGAGATGAAGCTGGGGAAAAGGCAGGGTCCAGGTCAAGTAAAGCCTTCTTAGGTCATACTGTGGATGAAGTGCAGCATTTTCCCCTTGAGGATACAGTGCTTATATTTATTCAACAAATAAAGTAGTACTATTTGGGATTAAATGAGAGTAGAAAATGCTTAGGAGATGGATCCTTGAGAAATAAAGCAAAAAAAAAAAAAAAAAAAATTGCTTCCAAAAGCATTTCTGTCAGTGAAGTAGACAAATTTGCAATCTCTCTTCTGGTCATATGGGTACTTTAAATTAATTTAAGAAACTTCCAGAGCTTTAGCTATACCACAAACATTTACAGGTAACTGTGATACTCAAAAGACTTTCAAGTCAGACCCTCATTTGCCTAAAACATCTTGGATAGTTTAATAATGAGGTAAGACAGTTTTAGGCTGAAAATCAAATAAGATCTCCATAATAATAGTAACAATGGCTAACATTTATTGAGTACTTACTATATGTCAATCACTATTATCAGTGCTTTATATGAATTAATTCATTTAATCTCCATACCCCTATGTAATTACTATGATTATTCTCATTTTAAACATGTGATAACTAAGGTAGAAAGAACCTAAGTAACTTGTCCATGGCTATGTAGCTGGCAAGTGGCAGAACTGAAATTGAATCCAGGTAATCTGATATCAGAGGCCAAATTGTGTCTATTATACCTCACTGCCTACTCTTAGGCTAATTATAATCCAAGGTTTGGTTTAACCATGCTGTATACCTGGAAGTTCAATCATTAGCTTATGAAAGGGAGGCTCAGCTACCCATATGATAAAAGGCTAATTTGTCTCAGCTAGTTGAACTCCCCCTTATGATGAGAATTAACTACAATAAAAGGTCTTTGGTTGGAGAACCAAGCTATTATTAAATGTTTGTCTGATACATATACAGAATTTGAGCCAGAAAGGTGCCTATGAGGAAGAGGGTTGCTTAGGTCTCCAATCTTAGAACATGGTCCTCCATTGTTCATCCTGAAATGACACGGAATGTTCCACGAAAGAGGTGGCCATGGAATTTTAAGCTTAGAAATTAGTGCCTAGAATCGAATCTAAGATGAGATGGTATTTGACAACAGCCCAGTTTTAAAACTATAGTTCTAAAATTTTGATTTTTTTCAACTTTGTTAATTGGAAACATGTTATACTTGCACTCTAAAACCATTTCAGAAATATGTGAATTTTTAGGAATGTTTTATTGAAGAATAATATACAAGGTACATATTTCCAGCACATACAAAAACATATTTCTTAGAAATTTCTTAGAGTTATTTTCACATATCTTTCAAAAATTAAATGTCAATTTGTCGAGTGGTATATTTTATCAATGAATTTTACAACTGAATGTGAAAAAGTTAAGGTATAATTCACTAAAGAAAAATATTCATTTCCCATATCTTTTTCACATGATGTGTTGATGGTCTTCCACTAGAAAGAAACTGAAATCACAATATGTGAAGGAGAACCAAAAGAAGTCTTTTTAAAAGATAGATGGAAATCTCATGTTTTCTCTTGAAGTAACATTTTCTTTTTTTTTTTTTTTTTGAGTTGGAGTCTCACTCTGTCGCCCAGACTGGAGTGCAGTGGCCGCTCCCGGCCACCGCAGCCTCGACCTGCTGGGCTCCGGCGAACCTTCCGCTTCAGCCTTCCAAGTAGCTGGAACTACAGGCATGCGCTACCACGCCCGGCTAATTTTTTGATTTATTGTAGAGATAAAGTCTTGCCAAGTTGCACAGGCAGGTCTCGAACCCACGGGCTCAGGCAATCCACTCACCTCAGCCTCCCAAAGCCGAGGGGTTACAGGCTGAGCCACCGAGCACGGCTGAAGTAACATCTTCTACGTTTTACACTTAAACTTGATTTTGTAACTAATAGGAGTGACTATAGATTGTAATGGATCTTACAGCTATGCTATTATTTGACCTGCATAGGACAAATATATCCCATATATTATGAAATTTTCTCTGTTTATAATGGCCAATATTAAAAGAATAATTAAAAAGGAGAGAAAAGAAGGAGAAATAAAAATGAATCCTGAAAAAAACGCAAGAAGGCAAAAGCATAAATCAAAAGCATATATGTGAATAATTGAGAAAGATGATAAATGCAAGCTATTATCTGAAAGAAAATTAAATGTATTTTAATTACTTCATTTGGGCATATAATTATGTGAATATAAAATTGAAATGTATTAAATGTATTCGCTTCTCAGAACTCTAAACGCAGAGAAATCTTCAGCATACTCTAGAATATTGCCTTTCTGTATACACAATTATTTTATAGTTAAGTACAACTATACTAGTATTGATTCCTAAAAATGTGTTTATATATTAAAAGTATTGATATTTACATGAAAATGATGACATTTTACAAGTATTAGAGACACAGGAAAGGCATTGGATTAAGTATATTATTAATTTCATAGCTTCCTATTTTTAGATAAATTGTCATGCACAAATATATTTTTAGAACAATATTGAATTCAGAAATATGATACAATCATTATTTCCATAAACCCGTGTTAAGATTAATACTAAAATTAATTACATGAAGTGAATAAAAATTCACTAGGTCTGTATATGAGCCAACAGGTAGCCCTGATATATGAGTTGCCTTGGAACTGAAACCATATTATTAAAGCTGGATAGATCCCTGACAAGCCCAATGCTCTAAAACATTCCCCGTGGAATATTTTAGATTCTAGATATTTTCAGTTAGTAGAAAAACTTTGAATCTTTGCTAATTTTGACTTTTAATTTTCAGTTTTCTTTGTGGTCAACAATTTTCAGTAAATTTTTTTATTTCAAGTTATAATGTAGCCTGGTACTTTATAAAATACATATCCTGAGCAGTTGATTAGAAATATGTGTCATATGAAATATATGAATGCTTTTAAAATTATACATGTAATTTTTCTATCTAAATATGTTAATAAAACAATACTTAAAAAACTTGTGTATTATTCTGCAAATATCTAATTTGTTCTATAAAATGTGAGCATCACCACCTTTCTAACTAAAATCATTTAAAGTTGTTCTTTAAAGCATAATCTGTCCAGAGATAATTTTGTTAATTTTAAATTAGCAGCTAAATATGCAGCATATTTGTAGCTGGAAATACAAAGTGTTCTAGTTAACTTTATTTCTTATAATGGTTATCATCATTGTGTTTAAAACTTTACATAATATGATCAATTTCAAAAAGTTTTATTTATTGGTGGTACTTTGCATTTTGTTTTTCCACTTGTTATTATTATTTTTTTTATTTTTTGAGTTGGAGTCTAACTCTGTTGCCCAGGCTGGAGTGCAGCGGCATACTCATGGCCAACCCAGCATCGACCTACTGGGCTTCGGTGATCCTTCCATCTCAGCCTTCCAAGTAGCCTGAACTACAGGTGTGTGCTACCATGCCCGGCTAACTGTTTTTGATTTATTGTAGAGACGAGGCCTTGCCAAGTTGCCCAGGCTGGTCTTGAACCCTTGGGTGCAGGCAACCCATTCGCCTCAGCCTCCCAAAGTGCTGGGATTACAGACAGCCACCGAGTCCAGCCTCCACTTGTTATTTCAAAGAGAGTTAAGAATATGTTATAATGATATTATGCCTTAAAACGCTAACATATCCTGAATTTCAATAAATACTGTGAAGTCTGCCATTTTAGGAGCTTGATTTGTAAGTAAATATGGAAACTACTTCTATATTCATGAAGCATAGCACTTCATAAAAATTTTCAAGATTTGATTTTTTTATTGTACTATTCATGATTTAGTAATTTTTTACAGAAAAGCCTCAATTACAAAGAAGTAAAAAATATTCAAGCCGGGCTCGGTGGCTCAGCCTGTAATCCCGCGCCTTTGGGAGGCTG
>NW_007259586.1:360204-418689 GCF_000164805.1 Carlito syrichta | reverse complement strand
ATTCAATTAATAATCAGTGAAAGAGAAGCAGATAAAAAAATGCTTAAGTTATTTTAAAAGAAGGATATAAAAATATGTTAGAGATTCTCCACTGGAGAGAATGAAAAACCACAAACGTGGAAAAAAGATTAAAAGTAGTCTTTTTAAAAATGTCAGTAGGAACTGATAAGAGACAAAGGTAATATGTTTGGAACATTGTGGACTAAAAAAGGCTCTTCAATGCAGAACTACACAGAGCCTGCAATAATTACCAGGAAGACATTCAGGAGTAGATAGGGTTTCTGGAACAGCTTTGATGATGAAAATTTGCTTGCTTGTTTGTTTGTTTTTTGGTAATGAACTTCATAGAGATTCTGTGAGAAATGCTTTGGGAAATGTGATAAAATTTTATAGCACCAATGTTATTATAGAATACATTTACTGAGGTTTTATCTAAATCTTGGGTCAAATTTCCATGCTCCATTAATGCAGTCATTTATCTTTGCGGATTACCTTGGAATGAAGGAATTTCATTTATTTTGTAAAATATAAGATTCTGAGTTAGTAAACAAAAGATACGAATTTCAACTTTTAAAGTCTAATTAATATTTCCAACAACACAAATCAATGACGCAGAATAGAGTCCAGAAATACACCCATACAGTTATGCTCAATTACTTTTTGATGAAATTGCAAAGGCATTTCTTTGAATTTTGCTAAAATAAAAACTTCTCCTCTGAGTAAGACATTGTTAAGACAGTGTGAAGACAAGCCATAGTCTGTGACAAAATATTTGCAAATCATATATCTAGTAAAGGACTTATATCCAGAATATAAAAACAACTTTTAAAACTCAACAACAGGAAAACAACCCAATTTTTTTGTTGTTGTTGTTGTTATTTAGTTTTTATTTCTCTGCAATCCAACTAGACGTGGAAGGGAATAAGGAAAATATGGAACCCAAAGAATCGTAGGGAGAGCACAAAGATTATAGGGATACTGCGAGCAAACGGGATGGAGGAGGTGCTCTCCTGAGCTACAGAAGGAATGATCTGGTAATTTAAGATAAAACAAGTCAAATTTATTAGAGTTGTCCACAGTCAGCAATGGTGATCTTCTTGCTGGTCTTGCCATTCTTGGACCCAAAGCCCTCCATGGCTTGTACAACATTCATGCCCTCTTTCACCTTGCCAAAAACCACATGCTTGCCATCCAACCACTCAGTCTTAGTAGTGCAGATGAAAAACTGGGAATCGTTTGTGTTGGGTCCAGCATTTGCCATGGACAAGATGCCAGGACCTGTATGCTTCAAGATCAAGTTCTCATCATCAAATTTCTCCCCATAAATGGACTTGCCGCCAGTGCCATTATGGCGTGTAAAGTCACCACCCTGGCACATAAACTCTGGAATAATTCTGTGAAAGCAGGAACCTTTTAACCGAATCCTTTCCAGTGCTCAGAGCACGAAAGTTTTCTGCTGTCTTTGGAACTTTGTCTGCAAACAGCTCGAAGGTGACGCGGCCCAAGGGCTCGCCGTCGATGGCGATGTCGAAGTACACGGTGGGGTTGACCATGGCTGAAGGGAAAAGGCTCAAGGCGGCGGTGTCTACAAAGCCACAACCCAATTTTTAAAATGGCCAAAGGATTTGAACAGACGCTTTACTGTTAAAGATATGTTAAATAAGCACATGAAAAGGTGCTTAATATTATTAGTCATTAGGGAAATGCAGATTCAAACCACAATGAGATACTTATTTAGAGACAACTGCTTGGAATTTGTATAAAATCAAGAGTGCATAGACTGTGCCCAGGACAGAAAGTGAGCCAGTCACTAAACGACAGGACACGCCTTGTTTTCTTGAAGCTCTAAAATAAAATGGGTTGAGATACAGAATTAGACAAATGGACATCTGATACAAAACAGGAATAAACTCAGAAAGAGTGGAAAACTTGTACTAGTTCAATTACTCAACAAACATTTATTGAGGCACTTCCATTTATAAAGTACTGTTGTAGGTCCTGAGGACACAGCAGTGAACCAAACAGAGAAAAGCCCCAGTGCCATGCAGCTTGCTTCTAGTAGGGGAATGAACAAGGTATATGTGTGAGTGGTGGTTGGTGTGTGTTCGTTAAGTTAGACTGTGATAAAAGCTAAACTTTAAAAAAGAAAGTAGGAGAAGAAACATTGGGTATAGCTCACATTTAGGTAGAGAGACCTGGAAATAGTGGCCTCAAGAGATAAGCAGGGTAAAACTGCAGAAAGTGAGGGAGCTGGCTCTGTGACTCTCTGGAAGGCCTTCCTGGCAGAAATCACTGCAAGTACAAAGACCCTGAAATGGGACCATGCTGACAAATTCCTTGACTGGCAATGAGGCCCGCGGGGTAGAGCAGTTAGTGAAAGGGAGAGAAGGTATAGCTGATGAATTAGATGTACTATGAATCAGATGTAGTGTGTAAGAAAAAGAAGGCAAGAATAACAGCATTGTTTGGTGCCCAAGCAAATAGAAGAAAGGAATTTCCATTAGCTGAAAAGAAGTAGGCTACAGGAAGAGTGGACTTTGGGAAGAAAGTCGGGAGTGTGATTTTGGACTATAAGGTATTCACATAGAGATGTCAGAAGGCAGAATATCCAGGGCTATAGGCAGAGAACGAGAGAGTGAAATGTGAGAGTCATCGCAATATCGGTTGCATTCAAAGTCATGACAATGGGTGCAAACACAAAGACACAGGGTGTAAATGGAAAAGAGAAGAGACCCAAGGTTTGATTCCTGGAGGACTCCTCCTTTAGAGATCTGGTAGATGAGGACGGACAGGCGAACCCTTAAGAAAGGGGCAAAAACATTGTGAGTCAAGGGCCTTTGATGCATGTTGTTCATGCTCCATGCATTTTAAGAAGCTGGGTCCTTCACGACCTCATACCTTCCACTCTAGAAGACTGGAAAAAGTGTCTGATAGAGCACAGAGTGATGGCAGTAGCTCACCTTTCCTCAGTGCTTACGTGAGCCAGGAATAGTGCTAAGCAAATATCGGAATTTAGTGGTGTTGTTATCTTCATTTGATACATGAGAAATATATAGATCCAAGTGATAAAATAATTTGCTTAGTGTCACACCACTAGCATGTGGTAGAACTTGAATTCAAATTTGGGCAGTCTGCTCTCTGAGCAAGGGAATACCCAATTCATTTGACAATTGATACCCAATTCATTTGATCAGGATCTCTGATCAGGATAATGACTTTAGGAACAGTATGACTTGGATTCCACCATTTATTCATTAATTCTTTGGAGTTTGTGCATAGTGCATCAATCTCCTCATCTGCAACAGACCAACTCTGTCCTGCATGGAGATGCAGCATCTCACACGTGGAACCTCTTATTATCCCCAAGGTTTATTCTACACCATCACAACCAATTCCATTGATTCAGCCTTCTGACTGTGGCCTGAATATGTCTCTTTCTTTCTACCCTCACACTCTTAGAGGCCGCTATCATCTCTTATCTGAATTTCCTTCTCTCTCTCTCTCTGTCTCTCTAGTCTGTTCACACAGCAACCAAAGTGATCTTTCTAAAATGCAAATCACAACGGGTCACCCACATTGGTTGAAACCCTTCGCTGACTCCCTGTCACCTGCCAGATAAAGCAGCTTGCAGGTCATTTCTTTAAGCTTTTCCTGACCCAGACTATGTTAGGTTTCTATTCCATGTGATCTTGCTGTACTTTCTGTAAGATAGTACATTGGGAGATGAATTGATACTGTTTACAAGCCTAGGCCCCTTCTCTCCCTTCATGTACCCTCTAGGACAACGTAAATCTCTATGAAGGCAGGATCATACTCCAATAAATCCTCAGTGTCTAGTACAGGGCATGACACTGAGCAAATGTTTCTGTAAGAATGATGCATAATGTTGCTGGTCAAATGACACAAAGCATCGCTAGATGAATGACGCTTAATATCGCTGAAAGCATAAATAAATGAATAAGAAAGAGTATGCTAAGGCAAAAACTGTTTATTCATGTTTAACTTGCAAGAGGCAGAAGTCTCATTTCTTTGTGCAAAGGCAGAAGAGATGCTTCTAAACCAACGTCAAAATTGCAACTAGTGAAGAGTATGCGAGAGGAAAGGCAGAAAGGTCTGTACAATTGAATCACAGGATAAAAAGGACACGAAGGACTTTTAATTCTAAGTCTGGATCAGAAACTGGAAGCACATAGGTCCCGCACATCTGGTTTGCTTGCTTGTTTTGTTATGGATGCCAAGTTTAAAAGGTAGTTGTAATGCAGTAACCCCAAATCTGAGAGAATTCGCATGTAATGTTTACCTGTTCCAGAGAAGTCACCCAGAGGTTCAGCAGGAAAAAACATTGATTTATTAAAACTTATGGGAAGCACTGATGGTAGCAGATAGTGAAGAATCTACACCTCGGGGCAGCACAGCCAGCACTTTTATAATTAAAACAGTCAAGCTAATCATTCAATTCCTATGTGATGTTTGCAATTACATTGATTAAGAGTGAGGACTACATTGCTTTCGGCTTTGCTTGGTCACCTGCATCCCATGACTCATTACTGGGAATATGCGTACCCTTCAGAGACCAACCTTGGCCAGCCTGCTGCTTCCTGAGGGAAGGGGCAGAAAGAAGCCAGGTAGAATGGGAAACAGTCCATGTTCTGAAAATACCTCACAGTAGTATAATGAGACAAGTGTGATCCTTGGTCACAAGACAGGCAGCTTAGTACCTGGTCAATATCAAACAGCTTAGCATCTTCCACACACTTCTTTTACACAAGCATTTGGGCTACATGCCCCTGGGAAACATGTAAATTGCTACCATAGTCAAATGAAAGGAGATAAAGTAAGAAAGTCACCCAATCATTGAGCCTTAGAGACCCTTTGGAAGTGGTGTTTATGATGACCTAGAAGAACCGGAAATGAATGACATGCTCTGCCTCCTAAAATTGACGGGGATCACTTCATGTGTATCCAAGCACATCCTCTTGGAAGTGATGTTATATTTTTAAAAAATCTATAATTTTCTGGCCCAAATGGCATATTTCTAGTTTTGCTTTCTGGTGTTTGCTTGATGGCTGAGTATGTTTTGTAGGTTTCCTCAAAGCCTGGCCCAAGGACAAGCAGCACTGGCATCTTGTAGGAATTCATTAGAACTAACAGCAGAATCTTCATTTTAACAAGATTTGTATTTCTTTTTTTGTTGTTGTTATTTTAAAGATGTGGGATACAATTCGGGATTAGGTATGCAAGTAGTTATCAGACAGGTAAAGTTTGGGCCTCTCTTTGGTCCCTGTTTTGCCTAGTTTGAGATCAGGTACCCTTATTGATATTATGTGCCCCATGCCCCTGGCAGTATCCTGCTACTGCCAATCCCTTTCATTTTCTTTCTTTCTTTTTTTTTCATTTCAACTTGTCTTTTTATTATAGCATGAGCTAAATTTAAGAAACCCTAGTCTTCTGATTTTATTTCCCAGCACTGTTAAAAGTCTAAATAGCAATATAACTCATTATGAAAGCATGCTGAAAAGCACAAGAGCGATGTCAAGTGGTAATCAAAGTTCCAGACATCGTGGGACTTAGAGAAACTAAAGAAAAAACCCAGCCAGTTTGTTAAGCAGAGCCCAACGTGACAGATAGGATGCAATGGCTCAATAAGGTGCTAAGTAGGCCATCAAATGCACACAGGAAACCGGGTTCATGGTGACAAGTCACAACCTGAGAAATATTTCCTTGGGATGATTCTGTATCTTTTTTTTTTTTTCTTTTTAAGAGTTTCTTTCATTCAGTAACTTCATTTCTTCTTTAACATTTCAAAATTAAACTCATTCATCAAACACGAGTAATTTTTATAGGTAAGGTAAATCACAGGATAACATATTTGGATAATTTTGTTTTTTTTAAAATCAAGGCCGGGCTCAGTGGCTCAGCCTGTAATCCCACGCCTTTGGGAGGCTGAGGTGAGTGGATTGCCTGAGCCCGCGGGTTCGAGACCCACCTGGGCAGCGAGACCTCATCTCTGCAATAAATCAAAAAATCAGCCGGGCGTGGTAGCGCATGCCTGTAATTCTGGCTACTCGAAAGGTTGAGGCGGAAGGATCGCCGGAGCCCAGCAGGTAGAGGCTGCGGTGGCCAGGAGCGGCCACTGCACTCCAGTCTGGGCGACAGAGTGAGACACCAACTCAAAAAAAAAAAAAAAAAATCAAGAAGCCTTACACGATCAGAGACTGCTGGCATAGGGATGACAAATGTATACTTCAGACTTTTATCACCAATGAAAAAATAAAGCATTTTTACAGACTTAAACTGTTATTAGTGTATTTAGATTTTGGAGACGGAATCAAAAATGTAAAATACCTCTACAGTAATACAATGTTAATAGAAATCAGTATTATACTGAGGTTGTTTTAGTAAGCTACCATTGTTTAAGTATAAGAAAAGTAATTTCTTGGTCCAAATTAGTGGAATCTTTAAAAAAGATTGTCTTTTAAAGAACATTATTTGAGGGCAATGTCTTTTCAGACACATTCTAATATTCAAATTCACTTTAGATCAGGTTATAGATTAACCTTTTAATTACGTTTTTCTTAAAAAGCTGAGAGATTTCCATTTCTTCAGGAGATATTTTCACCAGTGTGCTGTTCAATCCCACAAGTCAAGCTTTCTTCATTATTATTAAGAACTTCATACATATTAGAGAGATTGCCATTCATTGCTTTTTTGTCTTTTTGAAAATACACAGGCAGACTTGCTAGACTAAAGCTGACGTCTTTAAAGGCATGCAACAAGAATATCCCCACAACGATTGTAAAGAAGCCACTTAAAGTGCCAATGACATCATCAAAGGCATATCTTGCCACTCCTTAAAAAGAATAGCCGAACAAGTTAAAACTGATGTTGTAAAGAACACATAACATATTGGAGTCACAATGGACATGTTGAATATATCCAGGGGCCTGTTCAGGTAATTAATCTGTGTGCTCACACAGATGATGAGGCTCAGCAGCAGAATCCAGGCCAGGGGGTGCCGCAGTACAGGCTTTCCAGCAAACAGCTCTTTGATGGCAATGCCCAGGCCCTTAACACAGGAGACTGAGAATGCGCCAATGACAGAGCAGATTGTTATATACACAGGAATGTTTGTCTGCCCGTGGTGAGGACCCACCACGAAGATTAATATCAAGGCCACAATGACCCAAGTGTTGCAAAGACCACAAAACCTGGATCACCTAACTTGTGAGACATTTCATTTATGGTCTCAATCTCCTCTTCTTTTGGAGCATGAATGACTATAACTGTAGATCCTAGAATACTTAGCAAACACCCAATTTTCCCATGAAGGTTAAGTCTTTCATTCAGAAAGTATGAAGAAAGAATGGCACTTACTAGGACGCTGAGAGCTCCTAGTGTAGTCACTAGCGTGGCTGGTGCAAACATGTATGCAGCAAAGTTGGCCACCTCCCCAGCTGCCATTGACAGCTGTCCAGCCCACCACAACCATTCTTTTTTTTTTGAGTTGGAGTCTCACTCTGTCACCCAGACTGGAGTGCAGTGGCCGCTCCCAGCCACAGCAGCCTCGACCTGCTGGGCTCCGGCGATCCTTCCACCTCAGCCTTCCAAGTAGCCAGAGTTACAGGCATGCGCTACCACGCCCGGCTGATTTTTTAATTTATTGTAGAGATGAGGTCTCGCTGCCCAGGCGGGTCTCGAACCCACGGGCTCAGGCAATCCACTCACCTCAGCCTCCCAAAGACGCGGGATTACAGGCTGAGCCACCGATCCCGGCCACAACCATTCTTTAAGATACGCATGGCCCCTTGACCCTGCTCTCATAGAGCCTTTTCTGGCAAGTTGCAAAAGGCCTTTTTTTTTTTTCCAGAATGAAACTTCCTCCAATGAAAATGTTGGAGCTCAGAGCTAATCCAAGACCAATATAAAAGTCATATTTTCCACGTCTTTGGCTCATTTTGTTTGTTACTTAAAAAGCTCCTGTAAATTACACTGATCACAGAAGAGAAAAGATGCTGGTACTGGAGGCAGAATGAGGCAGTCTTCAAACAGTTTGAAAATAGGACATCAGTGTGAATGCCCTGAAAGGAATAAGTTGCTTTGCTATTCTCAGACCTGGTCACGCTCTGCTCCCACTCTCTGTAACCGAAGCTCAATCACAGCTGAGAGAGCCCGAGGGAGGAGCAGTCCCGCGGCTCACACCCCACAGGGGCCACCTGGCCTGGAGCGCGGGCGAAACCGCCAATCCCTTTCTTATGGTATTATGGTAAATGTTCAGGGTCTGCTTATGAGTGAGAACTTGTGGTACCCAGTTCTTTGTTTCTCTGACAGGTCACTGAGTATTATAGACTCCAAATCCATCCAGGTTGCTGTTTGTCCTCCTTTATGACTGTGTAATATTCCATCTTGTATATGTACCACATTTAAAAAATTCAGTCACATTTTTAAAATGAATTTTTAAAATTCAGTCACATTTTAAAAATTCAGTTTCAGCATGGTTGGTTCCATGTTTTTGCTATTGTGAATAGTGCTTCAATAAACATACATGTGCAGGTATTTTTTTTGTAGAATGATTTGAGTTGCTCTGGGTATATATTCCCAGTAGGAGGATTGCTGGTTCATATGGAAGGTCAATTTCTAGTTCTTTTAGAAATCGCCACATTTTTCCATAGAGGCTGAACTAGTTTGCATTCCCATCAGTAGTGTAGAGAAGCGTTCCATTTTCTCCACATCCTCTCCACCATCTGTTGTTTTTTGAGTTATTAATGATGGCCATTCTTATTGGGGTTAGATGGTATCTCAATGTGGTTTTAATTTGCATTTCTCTAATGATTAGTGAGTCTGAGCACTTTTTCATGTATCTGTAGGCTGCCCATATGTCTTCTTTTGAGACATGTCTATTGATGTCTTTTGCCTACTTTTTAATGGGGCTAAGTGATTTCTATGACTATCAGGGAAGAGCAAGATGTCAGTGGTTCTCAAAATGTAGTTCCTGGGCCAGGAGCATCAGGAACTACCTGGGAATTTGTTAGAAATGCACATTTTTAGTCCTTTCTCAGAACTACTGAACCAGAAACTCTGGGGTGATGCCCAGTACTCTGTGTTTTACCAAGCCTTCTAGGTGGATGCTGGTATTTGCTAATATTTGAAAACCACTGATTTAGATAGACAGCAAGACTCAATCAAGGGACTGCAGGCTTGGGATGTGATGACTGCCCTGATAGTCAGGAGATAAGGATGCTGGATCTGCTGCCAGTTGCAATTAATTAGCTGTGTGAACTTGGGGAAATAACTTGGCTAATTAACTGGATCTAGTTTCCTTAACTGTGAAGAAAAAAGGACATAAGTTCCTTGGAGTGAAAGTTGTCCAAATGCAACATGTGGGGATTCAGATGGTTTATTGAGGGCCCTATCAGAGGTTTAATTATTTCAGAAGTAAAATAATAGCACAACTAATACAAATAAAAATAAAATGTATTGTGCTTACATACGAATGCCAATGTTGAAATATAGGAAATGAATGCTACAGAACTGTTACTGAATCTCACTGTACGTGCATTATGAGATCTGGGCTGCAGAAGGCTGATCAGTTCATTTCAGCTAACCTTTAGTTAACAGGGTGCAGATCATTTCACTAATGTGTTTTCACATCATTTACTTGTTATCATTTACATTTATTAGTTTCCCAATTTTATTTGTTGCAATTATATTATGTTTTAATCACAATTTATAAAAATGGTTCGATGACTGGTGAGTAGCTCATTGATGCTTTGAAGTGTCAGTGCAACAGCTATATAAATGCTATTTCAGAATCACCCTGTGGATGTAATAAATAGCTCTGGGATGAATGTAGAATTTGGACCTGATTATGTAGGGACAAGTGAATCTTCAATATGAGGATTTACCTTGGGCATTTGTTTGAAAGAGTATATCATGAAGTATAGAGATAATCTATTATTCTTTCACCATGTTGTCCTGTCATGAAACTTTTAGAATATGCCTTCATATATGTTGCCTTTCTCACTGATGAATTAGTCAATACCATACTCTATCCAAATGCTTGTAAATGCAACACTAATGACACATAACACATGGGCAAGAAAGGAGAAAAAAAACTTGGTGGATTCCCTTATGACAGTATTAGACAATAGCATAATTAATCCCAGTAATGAGCACCTGCTCATACTCACGTGTGTATGCTAATTGGATGATCCCATTAAAATGAAAACTATAAATTTCCTCCATGCACATATGTGCATGTAATGGAGGCATGCACAATGACTTTCAAAAATATTTACCTATTTATTTTATTTGTATAAATGTATAGTGTACAAGTATAATTTGTTACATGGATATATTGCATAATGGTAAAGTCAGGACTTTTAGTGTATCCATCACTGGAATAACATACATTATACCCATTAAGTAATTTGTCATCATCCACCCTCCCACCTCTTCCGAGTCTCCACTGTCTGTCATTCCACACTCTGTGTCCATGTGTCCACATTGTTTAGCTCCCACTTATAAGTGAGAACATGCAATGTTTATCTTTTTCTGTCTGAGTTGTTTCACTTTAGATAATGGCCTTCAGTTCCATCTATGTTGCTACAAAATACATGATTTCATTATTTTTATGGTGTGTGTGTGTGTGTGTGTGTGTGTGTGTGTGTGTACACACCACATTTTCTATATTTAATCATCCATCAATGGACACTTAGGTTGACTTCATGTCTTTGCTATTGTGAATAATGCTGTGATAAACATATGAGTGCAGGTATCTTTTTGAGATAATGATTTCTTTTCCTTTGGGTAGACACCTGGTAGTGGGATTACTAGACAAAAAATACAATAACTTTTGCTCTGCTTTCATCTGTCACCCAGACCATATAAGATACTTGTCATTTAGCCAATGCTTAATTTGTTTGCCAGATGTAGACTGAAAAAGGTATCCTTTGTCAGCTCTAGTGGAACAGCAGTGATGTAAGAGCCAGAAGGGGCATCTCTCTGGGAACAAAAGATCTAACTCCTGAGTGCCAAGCTGCACACTGCTTCATTCACAGGGAAGAGCTGACATTCAACAATGTGCCTCTTTTTTTTTTTTTTTTTTGAGTTGGAGTCTCACTCTGTCGCCCAGACTGGAGTGCAGTGGCTGCTCCGGCCACCGAGCCTCGACCTGCTGGGCTCCGGCGATCCTTCCGCCTCAGCCTTCCCAGTAGCTGGAATTACAGGCATGCGCTACCACGCCCGGCTGATTTTTTTTTTTGATTTATTGTAGAGATGAGGTCTCGCTGCCCAGGCGGGTCTCGAACCCGCGGGCTCAGGCAATCCACTCCCCTCAGCCTCCCAAAGGCGCGGGATTACAGGCTGAGCCACCGAGCCCGGCTAACAATGTGCCTCTTGATCTTGATTCAGCATTGATGGCTATCATGACAATTGTCAACATAATTAAATCATGACCACTGAGAGAATGCATGTTCAGTGGGGGAAGAAATATACCAGTTGACTTCCACATTAAATAATTCTGATTAATTCACATGGCAAAGTGCTTATGTGAATTTTCCAAGTTAGGTTTCTTGAAGTATAATTGTAGTATTACGTAGCTATTATTGTAATCATGAGATAGAACATTTCTATCACCCTAAAAACTTTCCTGTGTCCTTTTGATTTCAACTCCTCTTTCTCATCCCCAGGCCCTGATAACCTCTCATCTGTTTTCATTTCTAATTTTACTTTTTCCAGAATGTCTTTTTAAGTTAGATTTTTTTCTCAATTATTTGTAAATTTTTTGATGAAGAAAGAGATAAGACAATATTCTTAAAAGGCAGAAGAGTTTTTTTTCATTGATTTCATGTGATATACTCAAGAGCAGAATCTCAGTAATATATTTATATCTTCAGTATCTAAATGTGTCACTGTACAACCAAAACACTAAGATTTATCAAGATCAAACAGTGGAGCAGATGCTTTGATTGACAAGAATCTGGCTCGTCCCCCCAAGTTTGTTGTTTTTCACTTCTGAGAAAAAATAACCAATGATCTTATTGGTCATTAAGTGCACACACACACACACACACACACACACACACACACACACACACACACTACATGTATCTACACAAGTACTGCTAGAGTATGAGACTGATTTTAAGAGCCTAAAACAAACAAAGAGTGGATTCAGAATTCATTAGTTATCATCCTTCAGATGACTTATTCAATGTTACAGCTTTTGAATGTGATATGGTGCATCTTATGGTACACTATAAGTGGTCTTCATTGAAATCCTGTACATAATTTCTTGGTCCATCCATGTTCAATGAGACTATCTAAAACTGTTGGAGCCAAGAATTGCTTGCCATCATTTTTACCTCTATTTTCATATTCATATTTCATTCATAGTTTATTTAACTAATCTGCTTAGTTTTTCCTTAATTTATATTCATAGCATCATGATCATTTTATTATTCTGTGTGGCACAAACATTTTTGAGGAATTTAGGCCCACAGAGCCTTTCGGAGAAACCAAGAACTGCTTTATAGTTTGAAGCTGCTTTCTTCTTTTTTCTGTTTTCTATGAACCTAAAGAAATGAAAACTCTCAGTTGAGATTTTCAGGAAAGTACCTGACTACTGGTCGATTCAATGAATTGCTATGAGAAATTGAATATGCAAATCATTTTTACACACACATTTATGTAGGAAAACAGCTGCACATCTGTATCCCCAGAAGTGCCTATTGATTAATATGCGTGTAACCCAGAACTGCCCATTGCTGGGTAATAAGAATTCTAAATGTACTTGACTGATTTTCAAGTAAATCTCTGGGTCTTCAGCACTGCAGTTAAATGCACCAGGTTCGAAGCTCATTTCATGTTAAATTGACTTCCTACCCCGTGAAAGAAGTTCCAATTTTGTATTCAATAGGTTTTTTTTGGGGGGGGGGGATAAAATACTCCAATTCACAGCAAATGATGGACTTTACAATGTAAAGAAAACCATCTGGTAAACTAGAATGTTTTAGAGTGATTTAAAATTTAAAAAGGGGAAGATGACTCCTATCACGCAACAGCTGAAACACCAAATGTAACAGAAACAACAGGACTAGGTTGCCCCTGATGAATGAGCACTACTTTTTGATAGGGTACTTATAAAATTCAAATTATATATTAACAATTTCACTTGGGAATCTACAAAGCCTTGCTGGCAGATAGCAACAAGTAGGTTATTTATTATTATTACTATTATTTTTAGTAACATTTTCTTTTATTTATTTAATTTTATTTTTTATTTTAAAGATGTGAGGTACAATTCAGGATTAGGTATAGAAGTGATCATCGTACAGGTGAAGTTTGAGCCTCCCTTTGGTTCCCACCTTGCCTGGTTTGAGATCAGGTACCCTTATTGATGTTATGTGCCCCTCAACCCAGGTTATTTATTTATTTATTTTTGAGTTGGAGTCTCACTCTGTCGCCCAGACTGGAGTGCAGTGGCCGCTCCCGGCCACCGCAGCCTCCACCTGCTGGGCTCCGGCGACCCTTCCGCCTCAGCCTTCGAGTAGCCAGAATTACAGGCGCGTGCTACCAAGCCCGGCTAATTTTGATTTTATTGTAGAGATGAGGTCTCGCCTGCCCAGGCGGGTCTGAAACCCACGGGCTCAGGCAATCCACTCACCTCAGCCTCCCAAAGGCATGGGATTACAGGCTGAGCCATTGAGCGCGGCTCAGGTTATTTTTTTAAAGTAGAAAAACTGAGGCTCAGAATCCTAGTGTCCCACCCAAGACCTTCCAAGCAGATGAAAATACGAGTGTGTGGTAGACTTCAATATAATTCATTTCCCTTGCCCAGGCCTCTCCAACCAGCCCCATTGATGTTTTTTCTGCTTGGATAGTGCTCCTTGGGTCTATAGATCATTAATTGTATCTTTACTAGAAACAAAAGCTTTAACCTATGACATTTGAACTTAAATTACATCATTTAGATTTTAGTGTTTTTTTTTCTTTTTTCCAAACAGATCTTAAAGGAGAGATTCTCCATGAATTAATTATCTACCAGACTAAACTCTGAAAAGTATGAGGTTCAAACTGGTTGGTGTTGCTTGCAGAAGGGATTGCCAAATAAAAGTCTAATAAATATTTAACAGCTAAGTCTTACATATTCTAAACTAAGTATGACATACCTTATGACAGTCCACCAGAAAACACAGTCATTGTGGGTATTTTGCTGCTAAAAAGTTATTATTTTTATACCTCACTAATGCAAATAGCAGCTCATGACCATTTACAATCTGTTATTACAGACTTACATTATTATAAGGCAAAATTAATAGAACTTGGTTTAATCACATGTATGTTGTATATTTATATAAATTCTTTTCATATATCATGCATTCACATTTTCATTTCATTTGCTTAATTTAAACTTTGAAACAACTTAATGAGATAAATAGTAGTATTTTTATTTTCCATACAAGGCAAGTGAAACCTTTAAAAAGTTAAAGAGAGTGAGTGACTCATTCAACTTTACTTATAACTTTATCTGCCCCTTCCAACCCTACCAACAAAACTGTTCCTTTTCCTGCCCTTTCTTCCATTTCACCTTCTATTCACTCAGATATACTTCTGCTCTTCTGAACTCAAGCTAGTAGTTATGATATAAAGAAGGCAAATTAATGAATGGAGGCATTGGATATTTAGCCCCCAAATAAGCAACCTAGTTAAGGAATATGAAGTACATGATGAGATCACTGTATTGAAATACATGATGAGATCAATAGATGAATACAGTGTTCTAAAGAGTTGGCTCCACTTTGCTAATTTCAGGTTTACTTACCAGTTTTGTTTTACATTGCCAATGACTTTTGGAGACGTTGCTTTTATACCACTTCAGCCACCTATTTATAACCACATATTTGTCAGGGGAATGACACTGTAAATTAAGATTTTCTGCTTTCAGATCACCTCTGTTTCTTTCAATTCTATTATTCCCAAGAATTCAATTCTTTGCCTACAATGAAATCTACAATTCTACTTTTCTTCCCAGTCTCCTCTGTCTTAATTTCTTTAACTTTTCACTGTCCAGCACAGAATTTGTATCTCTCTAATCACTGTCTTGCAAATATCCTGAACTCCTTTGACCTCTTAACCTTCTCTTATACTTGACTGACCAAAACTCCACCTACATTTGGACAAGTCCCAGAGTCCATCTTTTTCATATCCAGACTTCTGATATGAGTGCTGGATACAACAGTATAAATTGAAATGATATACATTTGTGGTCACTGACCTCAAAGGACTTGTTCATTTTCTCTAATAATATTATTTTCAGTCTTATTCAGTCTCTTGCTCACTTCCCACTGCACCTAAGTCTAATATTCTCCAGTCATATTGCCAAGCCTTCAATTCCTTATCTCATCATTATCATCACAGAAAAAAATAGAAGCAATCAAAGGAAAGTTTCTTCAAACTCCTTCCACCAAATTGAAGTACTTTCCTGTCCTACATTTTACTGTCTTAGTTGGGTTTCCCTTAAAATCAAAGCCTGAGGCAATACTGAAATGCTAATACCTTGTAGGAAAGTACAATCCCATGAAGGAGAAGGATGGAACTATGGCTTGAATACAAGGTATGACAATTAAGTTCGAAGTCGCCATTGTGTGCTTACATTGGCAGCACTGTACAAACAACTCTGTAAGATTTCATAACCTTGGTACATCAGTGTCTCACAGCTGTATTCTTGACAACGTGTGGTGGTATCTTGATGAGTGGCTTTGATTATTGTTGTTGCATGTTTTTGTGTGCCGTCGCAAGAATGTCAGGCCTGAATTAGCAACAAACAAATATTAGATGTCTTGTTAAACTTGGCAGGAGTGGAAGTAAAGTCAGGGATTTGTTAGTCCAAGTCTGTGGGGATAATGCTATGAAGAAAATGGCAGTGTGCAAATGGATTAAATGTTTTTCTGGGGGAGAGAAAGCATCACTGATCAAGAGAGATCAGGACAACCAGTAACGAGCAGAACTGATGAAAACTTGCAAAAATATGTTGAATGTGTATCAAAATTGTCAACTGACTGTGAGAAGCATAGCATACCAAATAGAGATCAATAGAGAAACAGGAAAATCTTAACTGAAAATCACAGCATGAGAAAGGTGTGTGCAAAATTGGTCCTGAAGGAGCTCTTGCATCATAACAGTGCACCAGCTTACCCAGCACTGTCTCTGAGGGCATTTTTAGTCAGTAAACAAATAACTGTATTGAAACAACCTCCCTATTCACCTGATCTGGCCCCAGATGACTTTTTCTTTGCCTGGAGATAAAGGAAATATTGAAAGGAAGACATTTTGATGACATTCAGGACATCAAGCATAATACAACATCAGCTAGTTCTGATGACTATCCCAGAAAAAAAGTTTTAAAATTGTTTTTATGGTGGACTAAGTGCTGGTGTTGGTACATAGCTTTCCAAGGGGAGTACTTCAAAGGTGACCAGAGTGATATTTTGCAATGAGGTATGTAGCACTTTTTCTAGGATGAACTTGTAAGCTAATTCATGAACAGATCTCATATTTGTGTCCCCGCAAAAAACTTCATGTTAAACTTAATCCCCAATGCAACTGCATTAAGAGGTGTGGCCTTTGGGAGGTAATCAAGTCATGAGCAGAGTCCTCATGACCGGGATTAGCATGCTTCTAAAAGGGCTTGAGGTTGAATGGATTGGTACTACCCTACCATTCCTTCTGCCATCAGAGAACACAGTGTTCCTCCCCTCCAGAGGATGCAGCATCAAGGTGCTTTCTTGGAAGAGAAGACCATGCCCTTACCAGACACCAAACCAATCTGTGTCTTGATTTTAGACTTCTCAGCCTTCGGAACTATGAGAAATAAATTTCTGTTGTTTATAAACTACTAGTCTTATGAAATTTTGTTATAGCAGCACAAATGGACTAAGACAGATGGAAAATGGATACAGGTGATGCATTACTCACTTGTTTGCTGCTTTGTGAGATGCAAAGAGGCATAGCAGGTCACTCATTCAAGTGGGCTCTCTCTTGAAAGCCTGTACAGAATACAGGTATTCCAGAATATAGCGAGGAATGAAGAAGGAAGTGTCTAATGATTCCTGCTCATCTTATGCCTTTCGTTGGCCAAGTTTGCCTGAGAGGTAGTTATCTCCTCCATACTTCTCTTTTTGACACTTGGCACCTTTTCACCTTTTTTTCTGTCTTCTCCTTTCTATTCTCTCTTTTTTAGGGCTCCATTTACATATGTATTTGGCTGCTTGCATGTTCCCATAATTCACTGATACCCCTTTCAATTTTTATAGCTGTAGATCTCTAAGATTTATTTTGGACAGTTACTACTGCTATATCTTCAAGTTCACTAACCCTTCCTTCGGCAATGTTTAATCTGTAATTATTTTTCTATCCAGTATATTTTTTCATCTCAGACATTGTAGTTTTCATCGCTAGAAGTTTGATTGGAGTCTTTTTAATGACTTTTCTATTCCTAATTAACATATTTGATCTTTCATCTAGCTTGTCAAATATATGAAATTGTTAAAAATAACTGTTTTAAGGAAATTTTCCATAATTTTAACCTCATTTGTATCCTTTCTGGCTGAGTTTTGGTTGATTTTTCTCTTCACTGTGGATTACATTTTTCTTCTTTTTTGCAAGCCTGGTAGCTTTTGATTGGATGCCAGACTTTTTTCAGCTTGTTGGGTGCTAGATTATTTCTAAAAGTGTTCTCCAGCTTTGTTTTGAGACATGGCTAAGTTGCTTTGAAACATCATCACACTTTCAGGTCTTGCTTCTAGGCTTTGTGAGGAAGGACTAGAACAGTGTTATCCCTAAGTCTAGGGTTAATTTTCCCCATTCCTGAGGTGCTCTAAATAATGCTTTTAGTTCTTTCTATATTCTCACATACTCCCCACAAAAGATGTAATAAAACGGGATCAGGGTTGTGCCCAGGCTCCCCAGTACCACACTGAGATTGGATTCTGTCATTCACTAGGAGAACTCACACAACCCAAAATACGTTGTACTCCAAGTTAAGATTTATCACAGCGACAAGAGAGAAGCCAAAATCAACAAAGGGAAGAGGCACTCATGGCAAAACCTGAAGAAAACTGGGCACAGACTTCCAAAGCCCTCTCACAGTGGTGTCACATAGGTGTGCTTAATCCTCCCAGGAACAAGCTATGACATTAAGTGTGAAATGTTGTCTACCAGGGAAGTTCATTTCAGACTAAGTGCCCAAGGATGTTCTTGTGGGCTGGTCAAGTGGGCAGCCTCTGTCTGGCATGTGACAAGTTTCCAACTCCCCAAGAGTGTTTAATAATGAAGCACATTATTTGTACGAAATGAGCCATTGTTAGCAGGAAGTGGTTGAAACTTTCACAAAATCCAAGGGCCCACCTCGTAAGCAGGTCTTCATAAGTTATTATAGCAGTTGCAGTCCTGCTATACGTAAGGTCTCCATAGCAACTTATGCTTCTCCCATAATTCCACAGTTCAACTGTTTGTGTCCCACAGACTATAAACTCTATGAGAAAACAAGAAAAACAAACTGTGTGCCCTGTGAGAAAAGAAGATACTATTTATATTTTGTTCAACATTGTGTCTTCTATGCATAAAGCTTGGCATAAAGTAGATGCTCAATAAATACTTATTAAATGAAGACCAAGGGTAGTACTGTGAGAATATATAGGACTCCTAAAATTATAAAGATAAATGGGCAAATAACATAAATAAATCAATATTCACTAATAAGCAAATATATCTAATTTCTAAAATTGAGGTTTTTTTCCATATATCAAAGTGACAACAGTTACATAAGTGCTAATATGCACAGTTAAGGATGTGGATAAGTAGTAACTGTTATTCATTGCTGACAAGAATATGTAAGTTATATAAATGAACAATTTAGTAATGTGCTTCAAGAGTTTTTAAAGGTTCATAACCATGTCTCAGAAAATTCTGCTTATAGTAATTTATCATGCAAAACCAATCAAGAAAAACAAGAGACAATATATGAAGATGCTAATTGCAGCATTATTTATAATAACAAATGTTTACAAACACTATAAATGTCCAATGATAGGAGAAGCTTAAATAAATTACAAAATATAAATGTAGTGACATATTAAGAAGTCAACTATAGATTGCTTTCAATAAATACTTTATGACATGGAAAAACACTAATATAATGAGTGAAAAACTCAGGATATCTAAGTTAATACATTTTGAGCTAAATTTTGTTTTTTATATGTGCATTTACATATAAAATGTATATTGTCTAAAAACAATAAAGTTGGAAAATATAAATGCTAAAATATTAATTACTTTTGAAGAATTTTATCATGGGAATCTTTTTTTTATTTCTATATGCTTTCTAAAATGGTGTATTCTGTAATAAGGATACACACAGTTTTATATATATACACGTACATACACACACACACACACACAATACATATTACCACAAAGGAACATGTATTTCTGAATTTGTTTCCTAAAACATCATGAAAGGACCAGTTCCCTCCAGTGACAACTGGGGAAATCACTAAGTCTTGGTTGGTACTTATCTGGTACTATTCATCATTATTAATATTTTACTTAAATATATATTTCCATGAGAATAATTGTTTCATTTCAGTAATTAGAAACTTCTTCCATCTCTGCTTTTTACTTCTTTCCCTTATGATCTTCAGGCTATTTATGTCTATTTCTGAAGTCTATTGCATCAAAGTATCCAAGATACTCTATATTGCCTTTAAAATTTTTATTTTACTATCTTTCATATTACAAATTTAAAATTTTTACTATCAAAATGTGTGAAAAGTGGAATCATCAAAGGTTAATTAAATTTCTCCAATCTGGAAATATGAATATTCTGAATATTTATGTAGGATTAAAAGATTTGGACACACACCTGATGGAGACAAAGAGAGACCGACTTGTAGCTTCTAGTTATAAAACCCTAATAAGGAAGGCTATGTAATTTGATGACAAATGATTTATTAAACAGAATCTTTCCTGACAAGTTGTATTCTCTGCAATGTCTGTCATTTTCCTATCTGATTATGTTTGTATCTCATTCAAACCATTCTAGACAATGGATGTTTTGATTAGTTGCTTCGGGGATGCTGAATTATCTCTAAGAGCCAAGCTTCCTTTTTGTTTTAGTTTGGGTTTCTCCTAAAACAAACCCTGAGCCAAGGATTTGGGTGCAATCCAGGAGATGTGTTGAGGGAAGAGGGAGTGAGACAGGGAAGAGAGCAAAGCTTGAAGCAGGTGTTCATGATCAGGCTGCCCCTGAGGGCAACTGGAACTTATTCTTGCTGGAGAACATCAAAGGGACTGTGGAACACGTCTCAGAGATATCCTTCTTAAGGGCAAGGAGGCTGGAATTCGAATCCTATTAACCCATCAATATTTCTTGGTATTGTTTGAGGGGTCATTCCAGGGACTTTAACTTTCAGGCATTTCTAGTTATCCCCATAAGCAGGCAGTGGCACATGCCAACAGGGAGGGAGGAGTGGACAATTCTCAGTGAGTGGGAGTTGTCTGTGGGAGGCCTCTGGGTATAGAAGAAGTCCTGGACTGCCCCTCCGGAGGAACATCTAGTCATCCTTTTGCCTATTTCTTAGTTCCAGGTACTTATTCTGGTAAAACTCTAGTCCAGATGAGAAAATAGGTGCAGGGAGGTTCATAGAACGGGCTCAAAGTCACAGGACTCCTAAGTGATAAAACTGGAGTCAGAATTAGTGACTCTGCAAAGTCAAAGTATTGCTTCATTTTCTATTGATTGGGCTATTTTACAATGCTGTAGGGGCAGAGGTCAATTTGTAGAGGTTAATTTTGTCCCATAGAGATGTAAATAATTTCTGCTTGATAGAAAGGAGCTCCCCAAATGTGTCAGTTATGGCTCTCTTGAACACTGTTTCATTTTGAATCCAATCCAGAAATCTTATTTTAGCATTGTCTATAAACATCTGGCTTTTATAATTCCTTTGGACTAGTTTTAATATCTTGATGGTTCTTCCATTAATGAATGGATTGAATAAAATATTTGGCATGTATTCATTTTATATTTACCTGACAGTCATGATTTTTGCCTCTTTGAAAACTACACTTTCTCAATTTTACCACCCTGTTTTAGCTATGAAACACTCCCCTTTAACCTTCCATAGGCACAACACATGTTACATGAATGAGTGCATGGGATGGGGAGCTGCACACTAGCTACCCTGTTCAAGCCTCTCACGGGATGCCAAGGAAATTCTCTGGCTCTTTGGAATGGAGTGTTCCAACTGCTCCTCTAAATGATCCTCAGGTCTCTTCTGGCTCTTTCTTTGCTTCTAACCCCCCCTCCCCTTTATAGAAGATAATTGCGGGAACAAATGCCACCCAAGTGAGAAACAGATTATTTAGTCGGAGCTTGCTATACAAAGGAGTCAGCCACCATCACTTGTGTTCTGCAGAGACTGAAAGGCAGACAGGGGAGTAGGAAAGCTTCATTGTGGAAAAAAGGAAGGTCCAGGTATGCCCTAATTGGAGGTTGTTGACATAGGGATGCTGGAGTCAGGTTGACTAGAAGTGGTAAATTCTATGTGGTTGGACTGGGGAGCATATATTACTTTCTCTGAGTGGCTTTAAGTTGGGGGTGGGGTACAAAAATTTGGGTAGCTGTCAGTTATTAAGTACTAACTGTCTTGGGCTGATGGCTACAGAAACTGTGGTTTGGGTTCTTGGACTGGTTGCCACCAACTGTGAGTCAGAGCTCCATTTTTATATACGGTCTGGTCATTGTCCATTTGTATATTCAGTCTTTCAAAATGGAGGCTTAAGTATATTGAGTTGCATGATATATTGAGTTGCATAAGGACCTACACTCAGTAGCTAAGCAAGACTCCACATCTCCTGTGGATTCCAGCCTTAGCTTAATTGTAAAGAACTAAAGAAGTAAATAGAGTCCCTGAGGACCAGACCAAGATCAGCAAATAGCAAAAATTAGGAGACCAGAGGGGAAAAAAATTGGAAGGCAGCTAGTGAATGCATGTGAGAGATCCCGGGGTTTGGAGATTAATCGAGGCTTCAAAAGGGGCAGAAGACTGAAAGGCTTCTTGAAGTTGGCAAAAGTCTTGGTTTTTACATGACCTCTGAAACCCCAGGTGTAATAGTTAATTTTAGGCATCAACTTGACTGGATTAAGAAATACCTGTAGAAGTGGTAAATCATTATTTTGGAGTGTGTCTCTGAAGGTGTTTCCAGAGGAGATTGTCATGTGCGTCTGTGGACTGAGAGGGGAAGATCCATCCTCAATGCAAGTGGGCAACATCCAATTGGTAGGGGACCCAGACAGAGCAAAAAAGGCAGATGAATGGTGATCTCCCACTCCCTCTCTAGCCCTTCTGCCTTTTGTCATGGGTTGATATAGGAAGAAGGCCCTCAGCAGATGAAAGCCCCTAGACCTTGGCCTTACAGCCTCCAAAACTATAAAGAATGCATCTCTGGCCTTCATAAATTACCCAGTCTCAGATGCTGTCGTAGCAGCACAGACTAGACTAAGACACCAGGCTAGTGAAACCCATGGGAGTGGAAGTTCTATCTATATTAATACTCAGATACCTCACATTGGGCCCACCTCATGTTTCTTTCTTAGGAATATCTGCAAACAGCCCTTTAGATCAGGGCTGGTTTTTCTCCCTCATCCAAGAGTAGCATTACAAACAGAACAAAAGTAGCTTATTGCCATATGGACGGATCGAAAAACTCTTTGATCAGGCATTCCACTCATGTGAGCAAGCCTATTCCTAAACCAAGGATGGTAATGAAAGTAATTTAACATACATCTATAATTAATTTGTTACACTTTTCCTGCTACTGGCAAATCATAGTATTTTAGAAAAGCTCATGGAATTAATCTCCCACAAGAGAGATGAGATGGAAAGCCTTCAGAAATAAATGGCTTTGTTTACTCCCAAACATGTGAGTTTTAAGAGCCAATTTTGGCTAGAGGTCAGGGTTAATTTAGTGTTTCAAATTTGTCTTTTAGAAAGCTGTATAAAGTCAAAGACCTTCTTCCCACCAGATATACAGGATCTCTGTAGCATAACAGCATAAAAATCATTTTCCTTCTCAAATAGTTCCTATGATCTGTTGAGCAGTAGATAAGTTTTTTTTTTTTAATAGAAAGGTAATACAAAGGTAAGAGATATTAGAAAAAAGACTTAAGGCAAGGCTCGTTGGCTCAGCCTGTAATTCTAGCACTTTTGATTACCTGAACCTGCAGGTTCAAGACCAGCCCAGGCAACTTGGCCAGACCTCATCTCTACAATAAAAAATAAGAAAGAAAAGAAAAGACTTTATATTTATTTACTCAAACTTATCTATAGAATAAAAAGAATAGTATATATTCTTGGTATAGGTATTACTTAATGTTTTACAAATGATTTAGACAAAAGTGCATTTTCTTTAAATTTAAATATGGCTAAGAATTGGCCAGACAGCTAAGTAAAGTGGCTAGTAGATCCGGGTTTGCCCTAGACTTTCCTGATTTTAGCAGGGAAAATCCTATGTTCTTAGAAACACCTGCTGTCCTAGGCAAACTGGGATCAATGGTCAGCCTATCCAAGATTTCAGAAGATTTGAGTTTAAACAGATTCAATTTTAGAATGATGAATGGAATTAAGTAAGGACAAGTCCTAGGTTATTTCCTTAGGGATGGAAAATAGATATCCAAACTATGACAGGAAAAAAAGGACTAGAAAAAGGTAGAAATCAGAGAGATCACAAGCTATGTGTGATTCTCAGAATTGGAGAATTGAAGAACGGTGTAATAGTTCCCTCTCATTTACTATTCCGTCAGCAACCCAAGATATGGCAAGGCATGGCTCAGATTCTTTGATCCTCCTGTCTGCTTTCTCTATCCCACCCTTTTTGTTTGTTTCCATGAACATCTAGAGCAGTGGTTCTCAAAATGTGTTGCCTAGACCAGCAGCAACAGCATTCAGGACACTCATTAGACATACACACTGTCAGGCCCCAGAGTTACTGAATCTGAAACTCTGGGGAAAGGGACAGAAATCTGTGTTTTAACAATCCATCAAGTGAAACTGATGCAAACTAAATGTTGTGAACCACTAATTTATCCTAATCTTTCTCACATCATGGGATGCATAAAAAATGATACTTTTAAACATAACACATGGGGACAAGTGAATGAAGCTACCACTTGGGACACATGTTTCTGCATGCCAGATGAGAAGGGAATAGATGGTTACACCTACTTCCCCCACTTCCCTGCCACTCTTTCTCACTTATGTTATTAGTTAAAGTGGTACCTGTAACCACTAATAAGTTTCTCCATAGATCTGACAATGTTGAAGATTTTAGTAAACAAATAGCTTCATAATTCTTTTGTGCAAACTGTGAAAAATGAAAGCAACTTAAGTAATAGATCTTTGCCTCAATTGTGTTTCTTGGGGCAAAATTGTGGCCATCCCCTGGGCTAATTTAGTTAAGGGACAGTGGAGGAATAGACTAGTAGACTGGTTGAGTCATACCCTGGCATTGTACCATATTGCATTATATTCTTTTCTGTTTAACCTGATAGATTCCTTCTTGTGTTTTCTGTAAAAGAGTTTGAGTTTGTCATCTTTTCCAGTTCTAACAAGGACCTTGCTCAACATGTCTGAGGAGTGGTATTTTACTAATCAAATCTGGGACTTCATTACATCAAGTACTCTGAAGCCTGGCAAGCCTCAGTGCTCAAAAGGACAACAGATTAAGACAATGGCTCAATAAAACTATAAATTTATTGTAGTAAGAATCTCAACTTCAGAGAGCAATAAATGATTTGAATAAACTAACTTGTAATTTGGGGTAGATGATGTCAATATGTTAACCAATGTGTGAAAAGTTGTGTCCAAAAATACTTAGCCTTAACCAAAAATTTAAATATTCTCACAATGAAAAGTATCCAGAAATATATATATGTTAAAATTTCAACAACTACAGCAGACTCTTTCCAAAGAGGCTTGAGTTTGTTTTGCACATGGCTTTGTGAAACTGTGTGTATCTCAGCTCCAAAACAGAAATGTTCTCCAATTTGAAGAAGAATTTATGGCCGTTTAAAGTCATTCAGCTATAAACTAAATTGGACAAAGAATGTCTGTCCAATTAGGAACAACTTCCAAGGCTTTCTTCTTTTTAAAAGAAATTTTTTTATTTTAAAGATGTGGGATAGAATTCAGGATTAGGTATACAAGTGGTCATTGTATTCAAAACATTCTTTTCTTTTCAAGTCATCAAAAAAATATTTTCAGTCTCAAAATATCACATGTAACTTATAGCATACACATTGTTTCATCATCCAAATTAATTTAATTGTGAGATAATTTTGTTTCCATGCTGACGCTTTTTCAAATTAGGTTGACATGATATTTGCCTTTGAATGGTCCCAGCACTGATGACTTTATATGAGGTCAAGGTATACAGGTGTAAAAATAGGTCAATTTCCACAAAAGAATTAAATTCCAAAGCTGTGCTTCTACTTAATATATGAGCTCTAGTCAACCTTTTTTTCTTACTTGGGTTTTTTTTTTTTAATGGGCATAGTGTTGATAAGTAGCATTGTTAGTAAGAATGTGTGGTTTTATTTAAGCCTCTTTCAAGGGTGTAGAAATTAATAAACCCATAGGACTTCAACAAAATTTTAACTTCCATCCTGTCTTCTATTGCAACAGTCAGGAAATGTTATACAATGTAGAATTAATCCTACAGGTATGTGCTATTTGTGTGTGCCTGCCTGGTGTTATTTGGGGAAACTCTAAGAACACTTTCCTCTTTATCACTGATAACTACATCTGTAACTGACCTTCCATTGTGCATGCTGGGGGTAGCAGGGAGAGTATCTTAAATTCAACTCTTTGTTTCCAAATTCAAATATGTCTGGGAGGATTTTTCCTTGAAGTAATGTGCAAGAAGGTATGGACAACTTATTAGAGTTGCTCTCATCTCCAAGAAAGAAACCAAGGGTAAAAGGGATTCTCCACAGTATATTCTATTATTAGCCCACTTAAAAAATGAAGAAATGTTTTCCATTTATTTGTGTCATCTTTAACTTCTTTCAGAAGTGTTTTGTAGTTTTTGTTGTAGAGATTGTTCACCTATTTGATTAGCTATATGCCAAGGCTTAAAATTTTGTGTGGTGTTTGGCAATTGTAAATGGGACTGTGTTTTGATTTGGCTCTCAGTCCTTTTGTTGTTGATGTATAGAAATGCAGCTGATTTTTGAGCATTGATTTTGTATCTCAAGACGTTACTGAAGTCATTTGTGAGAGCTAGTATTTTTTGGTGGGATCTTTTGGATTTTCTAGGAATAGAATCATATCATCTATGAAGATAGATTATTTAACTTTCTCTTTTCCTATTTGAATACCTTTTATTTATTTCTCTTGCCTGATTGCTTTGGTTAGGACTTCAAGTACTATGTTAAATAGGAGTGACGAGAGTGAACATACTTGCCTTGTTCTGGTTCTTAGGGGAAATGCTTCCAGCTTCTGCCTGCTAAGTATAACGTTGGCTGCAGGTTTGTCATAGACGTCTCTAATTATTTTGAGGGATAATCTTTCAATGCCTAAATGGTTGCTCATAGATTAAAAGAATTACTATTGTTAAAATATCCATACTGCCTAAAGCTATCTACAGATTCAATGAAATCCCTATCAAACTACCAGCATCATTTTTCACAGATCTGGAAAAGACAATAGTTAAATCATATGGAAGCAAACAAGAGTCCCAATAGCCAAAGCAATCTTAAGGAATTTAAAAAAAAAACAAAAAACAAAACTGGAGGCATCACATTTTCAGACTTCAAACTTTATTACAAGGCTATAGTAACCAAAGCAGCATGGTATTGGTAGAAAAATAGAAACATAGACCAATGACTTTTTCTCCTCTTTATTTTATTTTAAAGATGTGGCGTACAAGTCAGGATTAGGTACATAAGTGGCCTACATACAGGTGAAGTTTGGGCCTCCCGCTGATCCTTACTTCCTCTGGTTTAGAATCAGGTACCCATAGTGATGTTATGTTGCCCCCACCCCACCCTGCTCCCTGGTAGTGTCTTGCTACTGCTGATCTTTCTCTTGTAGTATTGTGATTAATGTTCAGGACCCACTTTTGAGTAAGAACATGTGGTGGTCAATTCTTTGTTTCTGTGGTCACTGAGTATGATAGACTCTAAATCCATCCAATTGCTGTGAAGTCCATAATTTTGTCCTTTTTATGGTTGTATAATATTCCATCATGTATATGTACCCCATTTTAAAATCCAGTCCACTTTCAATGGGCAGCACGGCTGGCTTCATGTTTTTGCTATTGAGAACCAAGAAATAAAACTGCTGACCTACAACTAACTCATCTTTGACAAAGTTGACAAAAACAACCAACTGGGAAAGAACAAATTGTGCTGAGAAAACTGGCTAGCATATGCAGAAGAATGAAACTGGACCCTGCCTATCACCATGTACAAAAATTAATTCAAAATGGGTTAAATACTTAAACATAGGACTCAACACTATAAAAATCTTAGAGAACAATCAAGAAACACTTCTGGACATCAGCCTAGGCAATGAATTCAAGCAAATGCAGTGAAAACTAAAATTGACAAGTGGGACCTTATCAAGTTAAAACTCTTCTGCACAACAAAGGAAACGATCAACAGAGTAAAGAGATAAACCACAGAATGGGAGAAAATATTTGCAAATTATGCATCTTACAAAGACCGAATATCCCGAATCTATAAAAAACTCAAATGAATCTGTAGGAAAAAAAGTGGGCAAAAGATATGAACAGACACTTCTCAAAGGAAGACATACAAATGGCCAAAAAACATATGAAAAAAATGTTCAAAATCATAATCATAAGAGAAATGCAAATCAAAACCATAATGAGATACCATCTTATACTAGTCAGAGTGGCAATTATTAAAAAGTAAAAAAACAGCAGATATTGGCAAGGATGTGGGAAAAAGGGAGCACTCATACACCGTTGGTGGAAATTTAAACTAGTTCAACCCTTTTGGAAAGCAGTTTGGAGATTTTTCAAAGAACTAAAAAACAGATTTGTCATTTGGATATACACTGGATATACACCCAAAGGTGCAAAAAAATGAGGAAATGGAGATTTAGAAGCAATAAATAACTCACTCTACTGCATATAAGAGATGCATGGCAAAACTAGGGAATGACTTGGTGCTCTGAATGAATAATTATACGACTCTGTGGAAAGCCAAGGCCTCCCTTCCCCGTGGTCTGTGTATCCTGTTTGGGGAGAATGAGTTGACTTGCTGAAGTGTTAAGGCCAAATTTTAGAGGTTCACAATTAACAGGAATTGCTTTTCCTTTGAATCAGAAACCCCAAATTTGGAGAGAGGATGGCTCCTGGGCTGGACAGCTCTTTGTTCTTTAAAAAAAATTCCAAACTACTCATAAAGTCCTTGATTCAATCCAGAGCTCATGGAATTTGCCTTGCCTCTGGCACTCTTCCAAGAATAGTTATTTCCTGGTTCTGCAGCTCTGGCCTCATTTGGAAACAGGCAGTATAGCTCCCTGGAATGGCCACTTTTGGGTGCAGCCTACAGAACAGAGCACATTTTACACCTTTCAAAGGCACTCACGCAGCATAAGTCCCCTGTTTATATTTGGATAGTGTTTTCCTAGGAAGGGTAAAATAAAATGTTGAAGCAATTTTCTAAAACAGCTTAGGCAAAAACTTCAGGTGAATGATCCTGATATCCTACAGTGTTCTTGTTAGCCAAGAACTATAATTATCCAACTCTTGACTCTTCCTCACCTTGACACAATTTGAAAAATTTTGTTCACAGAGTTGATACCACTGGGAACAACTGTAAACAACCCAGCAGTTATATGGCTCTGAAAAGAAATGTCGGTGCCCAGATCCAGAAGGAAAACCATTGAAGGACGGAGCAAAAACATTCCCAATTTCAAGAGTACATAGTCATATATGCATTCTGTATTAATTTGAAAGAGAATTTCCATTACTAGATGCAAGTTGTGAGCAGAAAAGTAATATCTTTCTTTTAGTCCGAGCTCTCTATCACCTGAGAGCAATAGCCATCCAGGGATACTTGCAGGGTAGGTTGGAAAAGGAGTGAAGCTACAATGTTTAATTCAAGGTCTACACTCCCCCCTCTGAATGAACCTAATACTTTTTCTCACAAGTGTGCTGTGAAGAATAACTAGTGAATGATCATAAACCACCCAGACAACTTAGAGTGCAGTACAAGTGATGGATCCTATTTTTTTCCCCCACAGCTTTCCTTTCATTTTATATAGAGCACAGAGAGTCTGGGTGTTATGCCTGTGTTCTGTTATGTGATCCCTGTGGCTTTTTGTGAGTAACAAATGCCCCTCCTCAGCTAATACTCATATTGAGCCACACATGCTTGTGTTCTGTAAAGACTGCTTTTACAGATGAGGTCACTGCATATGATTCTACCTGCTGTACTAATGACCTTGTGGCTTTTGAATATGTGAAGAAGAAGCTAAGGAGAAGTAGGCCCCAAAATGTATTTCTTCTCCATAGAAACAGCCACTGAGCACAAGGAAAATTCATAACATTTTTGAATGTGGTGTCTGTCACTGTCAGAGTCAAGGCTGAGGTTTTTCCAGAATTCATTTGGAGGAAAAAAGAACACTGCTTGGGGCTAACTACCTTGTTAAACAACAAAAGAGTCTCAGGACAAATATAAACATAAATGCACTCAATCTTTTGTGTAAGGAAGTATAGAGAGCAGAAAATGAGTCACATAAGCCGTCTTCTGGGGACCCAGGTAAACAACTATGTATGTAACCTCAGGGCTACAACCTTCATGGTGGAAAGAGAAGGTAATAGGTCCCCTTTCCTTAATAGCTTATTATTAACAGGAGCACTGAAGAGTGGATGAAATAGTTATTTATTTCAGCTTTCAGGTATTTATTTTATTTTATTTATTTTTTGAGTTGGAGTCTCACTCTGTCACCCAGACTGGAGTGCAGTGGCCGCTCCTGGCCACCGCAGCCTCGACCTGCTGGGCGCCGGCGATCCTTCCGCCTCAGCCTTCCAAGTAGCCAGAATTACAGGCGTGCGCTACCACGCCCGGCTGATTTTTTGATTTATTGTAGAGATGAGGTCTCACTGCCCAGGCGGGTCTCGAACCGCGGGCTCAGGCAATCCACTCACCTCAGCCTCCCAAAGGCGCGGGATTACAGGCTGAGCCACCGAGCCCGGCTGTGTTTATTTTAAATTGTTTAGAGACCACAGATGAGATGAGGATCCTGAGGTACCTCCTATTGGGTTATCTCCTCTATGCTATAAAACTCATCCCAGTTCTATAACAACCGTGTAGATTTCTCTTAAATCGACCATTACTTCTGGTTTCAGCTTAGACATGTAAAGGGCTTGGGAATCAACACTCTCCTTCTTACAGCAAGTAAAATATGGACAAACTGAAAATCAACAACCTTTCTTGTATGATCAGAGTGTCAAAGTAGCAAAACAAACTGTCACCTCAAAGGCTGGAGAGACAGTGTTGTCCAGAGAGACATAGATGAGATTTGCTTATCTGGAGTAAAAGCCACTGGAGCCATCAACTGGTAGGAACACTTAAATGAAAAATATGATGAATTGGTAGAGGTTGAGTGTTTACTAGTGTGAGAGTTAGAAGCTCCTGGGAGTTGCATTTTGGGGAGGGGGAACCCACACCCTCGTGATCTTTACATCTGGGAACCTCTGTGAGGTTCTCACAATGGTGATCTAAGAAAGATATCCTTGTGACTATAAGAGGTAGGGAAAAAATAATCATTGTAAAATATGCCCAGATGTGTCTACATAACAAAATCTATTCACCAAGGGAAAAGGAGAAAGACTTGTAAAGGTTGCAGGCCCACTAAAACACTGAGATTTAATTGGAATGTTATAGAATGCTCTCCCTTATCTATACCATGTCACTACACTAACAGGGCTCTAGTATAATCACAGCGAATTATGGTTGAATTGCTAAACATAGACTGTCTCTGAAAAAGAGTACTTGGGGAAGCTCAAAGTCATGGAGGAAGACCCAAATAATGACACTAGAGGAATATGAAGCTTCTGGCATCTGTATTAAGCACAACTTAATTCCTGGCCAGAGTAACATAAATCCTTATACTACGGAACTATTTAATTCAGTCCTATTACCCAATACAGCATGTTCAGCTTTCAAGAAAATTACCAAACATTACAAAATTCAAAACAAACAAATAAATAAAACAAAAAGCTATGCAATCTGAGGAGACAAAGGAAAAATCAGAACCAAACTTAGATATAACATAGATGTTGAAGTTATCAAACAGGGCATTTAAAATAACTAAGATTAAGATGTAAAGAACTCTAATGGAAAAGTAAACAACATACATGCAAGAGCATATGGGTAATATAAGAAGAGAGTTGGAAACTCTAAGAAAAAATCAAAAGGAAGTGCTAGAAATCAAAAACAGAGTAACAGAAATGAAGAATGCCATTCATGGGGTAAAGAAAGAATCAGTGTGATTGAAGATATGTCAGTAGAAACTTCCTAAATTGAAATGCAAAGCTTCAAAAAATTTTCTTTGAAAACAAGAAAACTATTATATACAAGAACTGTGGAACAATTGCAAAAGATATAACATATGCACTATTAAAATACCAGAAGAAAAATAAAGAGACAATGGAGAAGAAGAGATATTTGAAGTAATATTGGCTGAGAATTTTTCAAAATTCATGACAAATACAAAACCATATATCCAAGAAGCATAGGGATAACCAGGCAGTATAAAGACCAAAAGCAAAGAAGTCCCCCAACCTCACCAAAACCACAACTGGGCATATCATATTTAAATTAAAGAAAGAGAAAGACAAAGAGAACATCTTTAAAGAAGCGGGACGAGGGGGTGGAAGGAGTATAATCCTTGCCTGCAAAGGAACAAGGATAAGAATCACACCAGGCTGCTAATCAGAAACCATGCAAACAAGAGGATATGAAGTAAAATACTTAAAGTTTTTGTCGTGACTGAATGCTTGTGTCTCCCCTAAATTTATATGTTGAAGACATAAGCTACAGTATGACTGTATTTGGAGATGGGGCCTCTAAAGAAATAAAGTCAAATGAGGTCATAAGAGTGGGGCCTTGATCTAGTCGGATTAGTGTCCTTATAAGAGACACCAGAGAGCTCATTTTCTGTCTCCACTTGCGTGCACTGAGGAAAGGCCACATGAGGACATAGTGAGGCAGTTGTCTGCAATCCAGGAATATGGTCCTCACCAGAAACCAAATCAGTTGAAACATTGATCTTGGACTTCCAGCCTCTAAAATGATGAGAAACTGAATTTCTGTCGCTTAAGCCACCAATTCTATGATATTTTGTTTTGGCAGCTTGAGACTAATATAGTTTTGGGGAAAAAGTGTAGAATTATATATCTATTTACATGATAATAAAAGAATACTATGAACAGACAGCTCTCTACCCACAGATATGACAACTTAGATCAAACAAACTAATTTCTTGAGAGATAAAAAATTTCAAAATGCATATGGATAATCAACATAGCTCCATTTAAAATAATGTGAATCAATAATTAATAGTATTATTTTTAATAAAAAAGCTAGACCTAGATGGAATCATTGGTGAATTCTGCCAAACACTGAAAGTAGAAATTATAATAATTCTCTAAAATCTCATCTAGAAAATAGAAACAGAGGTAATACTTCTGAAATATTCTGAGTCTAGTATTAACCTAATAGCAAAAACATTACAAGAAAGGAAGACTATGTCTGAATATCTCTCATGAGCAAAAATTCAAAAACACTCAAGAAAATATTACCAAATTAAATACAATATATAAAATTATATATAACTATTAAGTTGGATGAACCATGAAAAGCTAGTTCAACATTCAAAAATCAATCACTGTAGCCCACCATAGCAATAGGATAAAGAAGAAAGATTATACAATCATATCAATTGCTGCTGAAGAACCATTTGAAAATAGTTGAACATTAAGTCATTTAAAAAAAACTCTAAGCAAACTAGGAATAGAGAGGAACTTCCTCAACTTAATCAAGAGCATTTATTAAAAAGCTATGGCTAGCATCATACTTATTGGTGACAAACTGTACACATTTCCTCTAAGATTAGGAACAAGGAAAGGGTGTTCTCTCAATACTCCTAATCAATATCATACTAGAAGTCTTAGTTAATTCAATGAGACATAAAAAGGAAATAAAATGTAGGCAGACTGGAAAGGAAGAAATATAATTGTCTTTATTTGCAGATGATATGATCATCTATGTGGAAAAATGGCAGGGATCAACAAAAAACTAATGGAACTAATAAGTGAGTACAGCAAGTTTGCAGGATAAAAGGTCAAGCTACAAAGTCAATTACTGTCTTATATACCAGCAATGAACAATTGGAATTTAAAATAAAAAATATATATACTATTTACAATTGTATACACAATTGTATAAAAATAAATAGGTGTAATTTAGCAACATACGGAATCCATATGCAAAGTACTATAAAATTCTGATGAAGGAAATCAAGAGAGGTGTTCCATGATCCTGGACTGGAAGAGTTAGTGTTATTAGGATGGCAATTCTTCTTAATTTGACCTATAGATTCACTATAATTCTAATAAAAATCCTAGCAGGAAATTTTGTAGATATTGACAAATTGATTGTGATATTTATATGGAAAAAAAAAAAAGACCTAGAACGATCAACACAATACTGGAGAACATAGAGGAATCACAATACCTCAAGACTTGCTATAAAGCTACAGAAATCATGATAACATAGTATTGGCAAGAGAATAGACATAGATCTATGAAGCAGAAAAATACTTCCACAAATATAGTTAGTTACTCTTTGACAAAGGTGCAAAGGTAATTCCATGATGAAAAGATAGTCTTCTCAACAAATGGTGAGGCAACAATAGGATGTCTCTGTATTAAAAAACACACACAGACACACATTTCCCAAAGTTATCTCAAAATGAATAATATATCTAAATGTAAAAGGCAAAAGTATAATTTTTGTAGGAGAAAACATGAAAGAAAGTTTACTTAACATTGGGTTTGGTGGTTAGTCTTTAGACACAATACTGAAAGCACAATACATGGAAGAAAAAAATTGATTAGTGTACTTTAATAAAATTAAAGTTCTGCAAGAGAACCTGTTAAGAGAATGAACAGAGAAGTCACAGACTGGGAAACAATACTTGGAAAACTCTATTTAATAAAGGACTTGTATACATAGTATACAAGGACTCTTAAAACTCAACAATAAGAAAACAAGAAAGCCAATGAAACAACAGGCAAAAGATGTAAACAAATGCCTCACCAAGAACTGTATAAAATGGCAAATAAGCATATGAAAAGATACTAAACATAATTTCTCATTAGGGAAGTACAAGTTAAAACAACAATGGGAATATCACTACATATTTATCAGAATGACTAAAATCCAAAAACTGACAACATCAATTCCTGGTGAGCATGCAGAGCAACAGGAAGTCTTATTTTTTGCTGTGGTGAAGGCAAAATGGTACAGCCACTTTGGAAGAGTTTTACAGTTTCTTAAAAAGCTAAAATAGGCTTACCATACCTTCTAAAAATCATGCTCGTAGATATTTACCCAACTGATATGAAAACTCGTGTCCACACAAAAATCAGCCTGTGACTGTTTACAGCCACTTTTTAAAAAATCACCATAAACTGAAAGCAACCATGATGTCCTTCAATAGGTGAATGGGTACATAAACTGTAATACATTCTGACAATGGGATGCTATTCTATAAAAATGGATGAACTATTTAGCCACTAGACTTAAGGTTGGAGAGGATTATGCAAGGCATGGAATTTGATGCTATGGCTAGTGTGACTGAGGAACTACATTTTAAATTCACTTAAATTTAAATGTAAATATCCACATGTGTCTAGTGTCTGCTACATCAAACAGTTCAGCTTTAAGACAATAAATTCTGCTCCTCATTCCTAGGGCCTAGTGGCCTTTCTCTCTCTGTTCTTTATTATGAGGATCCATTTAGTCTTTCTCTCAGTTTTTGTTTGAAGGTTTGTCATGCTGGAATGTGAGGATTTGGGACAGGGGGAGTGGAAATAAGAAGAAAAATTTACTATACAAAGATAGTACCTTCTTTTTTTATAGAGTCAGTCACTGTTCTAAGCATTCTGCATGGATTCTTTAATTTAATTTACTTCTCATAAAAGTCCTTGATCTAAGTATCATTGTTATTATTCTTTCCATTTTGTAGAGGAAAATGATGCTCAGAGAGACTGGCAAGTTTCACACAGCTAGGAAATAACGGGAACCAGGCTGGCTCCACATTGTGAACCACTGTGCTGCAGTGCCTTCTCATAGTACCCCAATTTGTATGGCCAAGGGGCTTGAAATGACATTAATTTATTTCCAATGCTTGAGAGTTGGAAGCAACAGCTTCTGGAATTTAGACATTTCAATGAGCAATGCCTTTATTCAAAGAAGTATATCAGTTCCCAGCCTTCCCTCAGGATTCCAAGGGGTTAGGATGTAGAACAAGAAAAGGCTAAGCTGAGGTGGGGAAAAGAGATGACATCCACCTGCTTCAAATGTTTTCACTGACCCATTCACTAGGTCAAACATCTTCAGTGGTTGCCCAGCAGTCTCTGTGTCACACACAAACCCCTCCGCCTCAATCCTGTATCTAATTTACCTTGGTTACCTAATCTTCATCTCCTTGAGTGTTTTATGCCCTCTGCTTTATGTGGTCTCTACTTTTCCTGACCTCTGAACTCTTCTTTCCCCAGTCTGCTTGACTTCCTGATTTGTGACTGAAACATCTTTGTCAGTGACATATAGGATGTCTAGCTCTTTACTCATCCTTTCCAATCTTGCTTCCTCCTTGAAGCCTGTGTAGAATACTCCAGCCCAGCAACATGAGGTCAAGTGGTTGCCTCCCTTCCATTTCACTGCCACCGTCCTAGCTTATATCCATGTTACCTAAACCACTGCGATCTTCTAACTACTTCTTCCTTATAATCTTCCTTCAAAATGTTCCCTATGGCTGCTGGTTTGGTCTTTCTAGCACAATTCAGCAGCTGAGACTCATACTCATTTGTCAAAACTTTCACCTTTTCCCCACTACATGGTAATAGCAAAGGTTTCCCACCTCCCTTAATCCCAAAGCCTTCTTGCATTTCCCCCAAGCAAGCTGGTGCTCCACCCCGGGCCTTTGCACGTACCATCTCCTGTGCCTGGGATGCTTGCACACAAGGTAGGGCATAGCAGTCGTCCTCTCAGAGAGGCTTTCCATGAGCAGCTTAGCTAATCTAACTCTCTTTTTATTCTCTTTTCCCTCACTCTGCTTTATTTTTCTTTCAAGCATTTATCATTACTTAGCCGTATTCATCAAGTCCTTGAATAAAGTCCTTTTTTTTCGATGTTTTGTTATAATGTTGATAAGACAAAAATGAATTCCTGGCTGGGGTCCCTGTCTGTGTGGAGTTGGCATGCTCTCCGTATGTTGTCATGAGTTTTCTCCAGGAACTCTGATTTCTCCCCCCACAGACCAAAGCTGTGCATGTTTAATGAATTGGTGTGTTTAAACAGTTTCAGTGTAGATGAGCTTGGGTGTGTGAGTGTGCCCTGCAGTGGATGGCATCCTGTCCTTCCTGTCCCTTTGGTCCCCACTTCACCTGTTTTGAGATCAGGTACCCTTATTGATCTTATGTGTCATCCCCGGTAGTGTCTTGCTACTGCCAACCCCTTTCTTTTAGTATTATGGTAAGGGTTCAGGGTCTGCTTATGAGTGAGAGCATGTGGTACTCAGTTCTTGGTTTCCGTGATAGATCACTGAGTATGATAGACTCTGAATCCATCTAAGTTGTTGCAAAGTCACAGTAGCATTTAATTTTATTTATTTATTTATTTAATTTTTTAATTTTTTTGAGTTGGAGTCTCACTCTGTCACCCAGACTGGAATGCAGTGGCCACTCCCGGACACCACAGTCTCGACCTGCTGGGCTCTGGTGATCCTTCTGCCTCAGCCTTCCAAGTAGCTGGAACTACAGGTGCGCGCTACCATAACTGGCTAATTTTTTTGATTTATTGTAGAGATGAGGTCTCACCAAGTTGCCCAGGTGGGTCTCGAACCCGCAGGCTCAGGCAATCACAGTAGCATTTTAAAGGTCTGAGCAGTCATGCAGTAGATGTACTGGATTAATTTTATTTTAAAATTTCTTAACTATATAGCAACACAGGATCCCTTCTCCAAAGATCCCCTTGAGTAGAATCAAATTGGGATAGTAACCTAACATGTGATCATTCTACCCCACCTTCTTCTGATATAGATACTATGTATCCTGGCACAGGGGATGTCCATGTGAGCCAAACATCGTAGGCCATGATTTATCTAAAGGGCAGGCACATGAACCACACCATGCTGATCAGAGGATATTCCTGAGAATTAAATAATAAAACTATGAGACAAACTTCCCTTGCCTCTTAGGCCATGGATCTAAGGCTATAACTTTTAAGGGGCCTGATTTATTTATGACTAGAAAGAAGATGACATTCAGGGAGAGATTTCAATGAGAGATGGAGAGAATAATTGAGAATAATAGGGGGAAATACTAGTCATATGGCATTTAAGTCTCTAAATTTGGTCATCCCTGAAGCCAGATCCACCTCTGCCCTAATCTTTTGTTACAAAACAAAATATATATTTTTTTAAAAGATAGGCTCATGAATATAAACCTCAGTGCCATTTGTAACTAACATACTTTGGAAGATCATGCCCTATGACAACTCAGCAATAAACCTGACTTGTTGACCAGTCTACTCCAATTCTAAAGGATAACACGTAACCAACCAACTAACCTACAAACAAGAGAAAATGGTGACTCTGTTGCTGAATGATATACAGATTTTATAAACATAGCTCTACTCCTTTCTGGATGAAATCTACATAGAGTCTTAGTTTCCAACAATAACAAGGTACTCAGACACAGTGTCATATTATACAAAGATAAGGGCAGACACATGCAGGTTTAATAGCACACAATTCCAAGGGCTGGGGTGGGTGCTGTTCACAGTAGTCTTCAGAGGCTTTTTATTTTGGCAAACTTAACTATATGAGCTCTCTACACCTCTTTTTTTGCATCAAGGGGAAATTACCTTCCACCCAGGAAAGCAAGACACTTGCCTGCTACTTCATGTCCGCCACCAGTGTCTCACCTAGAGGAGGGGCTTGATTCATGTTTGTGGAATGAATGAAACTCAAGCCGGTCCTGTTCCTTATTAACATGGTTATAGTCAAGGTTGACTTAAGGAATTCTTAATAAAATTTATTTTCAGCACATTACTTCATGAATGCTATCCTTGTAGATTCATATATATTCAGTGGTTGCTTTTGAGAAATCTAAAAATATCGTCCCTTGGCATTTGCCCTAGAACAGTGTGCCGCCTTGATGCAGCCATAACAGTCACACCATATGGGAGGAAACCTGGGCATTTTCAGACAGACTCCTCTTTTAGGATCAAGTCTGCTGCTGTCGCTGGGGCTTGCAGCCTCTTGAGCCTCTTTATTTAGGTACAGCATTCCAGGGCTATTATTTCATTTGTAGAGGGACTTTTAAATAGCTTGCAGTTTGGGCTTTTCACCACTAGAGTTCAACCTTGCTCTTATCTAGATGATTTCATAGAAGAAAAATAAATAAATAAAGACAGCATCCCTTAAACAAAACACAAAGAGAATTCCCAAAGGAATTTATCTGATTTAAATCCTGACCTTTGATTGCCAGGAGCTAACTATACCCACGTGCCTTTTTTTTTCTTTTCTTTTCTGATATGCTTAAGATTTCCTGGTTGGTACTGTCATCGAGTATAAAATTCTTGAACCCTTGCTTAGTTACAAGTAATTTATAAATGCCTGGTAAATAATTTTCTCTTACATTCTGTTTGTTTATTTCTAAGTACAACCTTTAGCTGAAATTACCTGGCTGTTTTATGGGAGAGCATGCTTCTGGTCAGTGGAATTTGAGGGCTCACAGCAGGGCAGGTGGGGCTACAGTAAACACACCTGTTGCAGTGGGTCTCAAAGTTGATCATTCCATTTTTTTTTGAGTTGGAGTTTCACTCTGTCGCCCAGACTGGAGTGCAGTGGCCGCTCCCGGCCACCGCAGCCTCGACCTGCTGGGCTCCGGCGATCCTTCCACCTCAGCCTTCTGAGTAGCCGGAATTACAGGCACGCGCTACCATGCCCGGCTGATTTTTTTTTATTTATTGTAGAGATGAGGTCTCCCTGCCCAGGCGGGTCTCGAACCCGTGGGCTCCGGCAATCCACTCACCTCAGCCTCCCAAAGGCGCGGGATTACAGGCTGAGCCACCGAGCCCGGCTCCATTTTTTTTAAATTGGAGCCTCACTCTGTTGCCAGGTTGGAGTGCAGAGGCACGATCATGGCTACCATAACCTCTACCTGCCGGACTCAGGCGATCCTTCCGCCCCAGTCATTCAAGTAGCTGGAACTACAGGCCTAAAGCACCATGCCTGGCTAGTTTTTTTATTTATTGTAGAGACGAGGTTTCACCAAATTGTCCAGCCTGGTCTTGAACCATTGGGCTCAGCTGATCTTCTTACCTCTACTTCCCAAAGTCATAGGACTTTAGGTGTGAGCCATTGTGTCTGGTGATTATTCATTTTTTAAGAAACATTTTTAAAAATATGAATTTCTCCATGAGCCAGTGATTGCCAAATTCAACAACTATTTCTTCTTTCTCTTTCTTTGTACCTGTTATTTTCAGATAATATTTCTGATGAGGCCAAAATCAAGTACAATGGCATGAATCAAAAACCCTTGCTTCCTGCTGAAGCAGAGACTCTGAAACATTTCATACATGCCTAGAGCATCTCAACCAAATTAGTTCAGAAAGAGCAGTGTTATGGGATACACGCAATACATATATCATTGTTCTAGCTTCTTAAGTCCTCAACCCTGAAGTATCTCCTATGTGTAACAGATAGTATTTGGAGGATATGTTGGAATGGGTTCATCTTTGTCATATGTAGAGGACTTCTCAAAGATTGGACCTCAGTTACAGAATATTCATTGTTGGACAAAAGGCTAAGACAAAAACCTGAAAACTCCATCTCATAACTCAGACTTGGTTTTACAAACTACTCAGACTTGGTTTTACAAACTACTACTCATATTTAAGATACACACACATATGAGGTGTGTTTTCCCATTACTTCTTTTTTGGGAGGATATGGAGGATGGGAAGATAGCTTCACTGGAAAGAAAATGAACACTGACTCAAAAGGCACCAAAGACATAATTTTGTCCCAATTTTGCTAATGATCAAGTTAAAACTCCCAGGGTCTCTAAAAATGATGCTGTGTCAAATCAGGGATACATAATATTAGCTAGTATGTATTGAGCAATTACTATGTGCTGGGCACTTTAAGTGGTTTACTTCATGCCATCTTCACAATATCTGTATGATTCAGAAATGCTCCTCAGTCTTATTTTATAAGTAAATGAATAATAGGTCTCTGTAATTTAACTAAGGCCATCCAGTCAGTAAGTGGTGGAGCTGGAGGCCAAATGCTGGTACCCACCTGAACACTGGTTGATAACAGTTCCATATTCATGTGATATAGCTTTTTCTTTTTGAATTGGAATCTCACTCTGTTACGCAGACTGGAGTGCAGTGGCATGCTCATGGCCACTGCAGCTTCAACCTGCTGGGCTCAGGCGAACCTTCCACCTCAGCTTTCCAAGTAGTTGGAACCACAAGCATGTGCCACTATGTCCTGCTAATATTTTTGATTTACTGTAGAGATGCGGTCTTGCCAAGTTGCCCAGGTTGGTCTCGAACTCCTAGACTCAGGCAATACTCTTGTCTCCGTCCCAAAGTGCTGGGATTACAGGTGTGAGCCACTCTGCTCAGCAGGTAGAACTTTTTCTTTTTTTTTTTCTTTTTGAGTTGGAATCTCACTATTGCCCAGACTGGAGTGCAGTGGCCGCTTCCGGCCACTGCAGCCTCGACCTACTGGGCTCTGGCTATCCTTCCGCCTCAGCCTTCCAAGTAGCTGGAACTACAGGCGCACGCTACCACGCCCGGCTAATTTTTTGATTTATTGTAGAGATGAAGGCTTGCCAAGTTGCCCAGGTGGGTCTCGAACCCGCGGGCTCAGACAATCCACTCACCTCAGCCTCCCAAAGGCACGGGATTACAGGCTGAGCCATCGAGCCCGGAGGTAGAACATTTTCAAGGCACAGATACGATAACAACCCTGAGAGAAGGAGTGAGCTCACTAGGCAGAATGACAAGAGACTTGTGAGAAAAGATCCTCAGGAAATAAAGGGTGACACAAGATATGCTAACAATGAATATTACCATTAATGAGTTTTGCAAGAGACACAGACATTCTGCTCAAATGACTGAAGTACAGAGGCTCCACCAAATTTAACAGCAGAGAGCATGATATCAACTTCTGATGTGGTGAGGACTTCTCTCACTCACACTGGCTAAAATTTTCATTAATTTTTTTTTAAAAGGAGAATCTTGACATTGATCTTCAAAACTCATATGTATAATTTTGCAGTTGTGACAAATAGGTATGCTCAGGTTGGCTCTATGATGAGTTTTCTAGGGTTCAGATAGTGTCAGCTAATCATTTTTGTTTTTTTGAGTTGGAGTCTCACTCTGTCACCCAGACTGAAGTGCAGTAGCCACTCCCGGCCACCACAGCCTCGGCCTGCTGGGTTCCAGCAATCCTTCCGCCTCAACCTTCCAAGTAGCTGGAACTACAGTGCATGCTACTTTTTTGATTTATTGTAGAGATGAGATCTTGCCAAGTTGCCCAGGCGGGTCTCGAGCCTGTGGGCTCAGGCAATCCACTCACCTCAGCCTCCCAAAGTGTGGGATTACAGGCTGAGCCACTGAGTCCAACTAATATTTTGATATTCTAGGTTAATAAATCCAGCCTCCCACAAAATGCTATTGCAAGTACTTACTCGTGATTGTTCATTCATTCACTTATCCAATATTTATTAAGCACCTAATACATACCATTCACTGTACTATGTGTTGAGAATATGGGAGAAAACAAAATAAAAAAAATTTCTGCCTACATTTTACATTCTGGTAGGAGAGATAGAAAAATCAACAACCAAATGAGCACAACATATAATATGTATGATGGTGATAAGTATTATATGGAGGAAAAAAACTGGAAAGGGACTTAATGAATGCTGTTTTGTTTTGTCTGTCTTGCAATTTTGAACATGGTAGTCAGGATACAAGCAATAATAATAGTAACAGTAGTTCTTATTATTGTGTCATTGTAGACATAGTAACAACTAACATTTTTTGAATGTTTACTATATACCTGGCCTCTTTAATTTGTGTCTCATTTAATCCTCACAGCTACTCTATTTAACAGATAAGGGTGGGGGATAAACCCAGAAAAATCACATAGCTTGTCCAATCACATGGCTAATAAAAGAAAGATGTGGACATTGTGAGTCAGAACCCAGGTTTCTAACCCCACCTGCATGCTTGCCTTTTTGTATCCCTGCTTTGTACTGTAATCACCTACATAAGAAACAACACTCAGTGAACCATGCTAACCTAATTTTCTAGTCCTGGGTTATTTCATTCATGGTAATATAAAGATTAGCTGCTTATTTTCTATGATAGCTCCTCAAATACACTTGTTATATGGAATAGATTGAGTTAATTGGAATTATGGTTTATTTATATGTCTAGAATATGTACCCCTTCTCCATTAAAATATTTATAGCAGCTGGCAAAATTTAGTGCAAAACAGACTGATTATCTGTAAGAATTATAAATCATAAAGAAATGAATTTTCAGTTGGCTGTGCACAAAAACACATACAAAATAAATCAATTAGTGATTAAAAATAGAATAAAGGTAATCTGAAGGAGCAGGGAGCGCAGGTAATATCAGGCATTTAAGATAAACTGAATGCTACTATCAGAAACTGAGTTTGGCTATTCATTTTTTAGCAGCAAAGAAAGAGCAAAACCAACAAACAAAAGAAACCCTAGGTTACACAATATTCATTTATTTTTTGTACAAAAATGATAGAAAAGTTTCCTTGAAAGAAACTTTCTTACACTTGAATCATTTTAAAAGGTCTGTGGGATAGCAGTGAATAATATTTTCAACTTTGCAGGAAGCAAAGAGTCCTGCAAGAATAACTTTCTCCAACCTTCTATAATAAATGGGAGCATACATAAAGTTGGCACTTCTAGAGGGTTGGTACAACTGATATAATGTAACCCAGGTATTCTATGTTCTGCATACCTTATCTAACAGTTTGGTAAAGAACGAAAAAATAGATAGTTAATATTTCCATGGATTCCTCTTCAAAATATTAATTATTGTAAGCATTCCTTTGGAATGTTCTATATCAAAATCAGTTCCATGACTAATAAAAATTATAAGACCAATAAAAATAACAACAGCTGCTACAAAATGACAGCAGCAGCTAATAATTATTGCATACTTATCAGGAACCAAGATTTGTGATGAATATTTTACAAGCGTTATTTCATTTAAGGTTTCCCATGACCTTCTGAGTTAGGCATGGTAGTATTTCCATTTTAAGGGTGAGAAAGCTGAGACTCAGGGAAGTTAGAAAATTTTTCCAAAGTTGCCCAGCTTCTAAAAGACAGAGCTCCGATTCAAACATCATCAGGCACGTTTCAAAACTTGTGTTTTTATCTATTAATTTGTGGCTATTCTGCTGTCCTTAGTGCATTTATTCCACATTTGTATTGGGACAGTTGTAACAGGCTATAGTCACAAGACATGAGGGAGCATAAACATTTAGGATCAGAATGCATAGAGAAATAAAAAGATAAGTTCTCTTTCTAGACCCCCCCAAAAAAGTAAAAAGATACAAAACTGTAATAATTACATGAAATTAGCTATACTGTTTATTATGGTAGACAAAAGAAGTGAGGAGCAGCTCTGGGCTTTGGCATAGGTCAAACCAGGACCCCACTTCCAATCCCAGGATGTCAGAAACGACTGTGACTCATGGCTTACTGCTTTCAGGACCAAGGACAGCGGACCACATTCCTCCCACTAGGGGGCAGGGTAGTCATTACATTGTGATTGTTTACGAGCTGAGCCTGATTCTCCAACAGGTAGAAAGTCAGCTCAATTTCGGTAGCTTCAAAATGGGCAGCCAGGAGGCCAAGCATCCATATTTGCCGCAAATAAGAACTTTGGACATCCTTAAGAATTTGTATACGCACATAGTGGACATCTCAGGTTTTGCTCTTGATAACCACAGTGTCAAGAACTAGAAAAAGTGCAAAATGCCAAATATTAAAAGAGCTTTCAGACAATGACGACTCCTAGCCCCTGTAGCAGTGTTGGTTGATTTTGTATTTACCTATGGATTGACAGCAATAAATAGCTTTTCTAGGGTATTTTTCTTATCTGGCTATTAAAATGTCAGAAAAGGAAGTTCTAGGAGGACAGTATAACAAAAATGGTTAAAAACATGGGCTTTGGAGCCAGACAGACCTAGATTTAGACTTGATTTCACCACTTTTTCACGATGTGACTTTGAGTAAATCATAATCTCTTTGTACCTCAGTTTTCTCAACTATAAAATAGAGATAATAATAATAATATGTATCTTCCAGGATTGTTACAATGACTAAATGAATCTCTGAATCACTTGGTTTGATGCCTAGCACATGATGCTCAATGGCCACCATGATGATGATGGTCTTGCTATGCGAAGAAAAAGAAAGACATAATAACCTCAATGTACATCAACTTACATTACTCAAAATAGTTTATGCATCTCAAACAAATACAAGATTGAATACATGAATACTCATGTACTTTTTAATTTTTTTTTATTTTTTGAGTTGGAGTCTCACTCTGTCACCCTGACTGGAGTGCAGTGGCATGCTCCCAGCCACCGCAGCCTTGACCTGCTGGGCTCCGGCGATCCTTCTGCCTCAGCCTTCCAAGTAGCTGGAAGTACAGGCACACACTACCACACCCGGCTAATTTTTTTGATTTATTGTAGAGATGAGAGCTCACCAAGTTGCCCAGGCGGGTCTCGAACCCGCAGGCTCAGGCAATCCAGTCATCTCAGCCTCCCAAGGCGCGGGATTACAGGCTGAGCCACTGAGCCTGGCAATACTCATGTATTCATCAAGTATTTATTAAGCATCTGTAGTGTGTCAGGCAAGGGTAATAACAAAGGTAGTCATTAAGACAGCTCACAAATATTCTTGTACATGACAAGGACTGCTTTAGCTAATGAAACAGAGCAGTGAAGGCACTGTTACCCCATAGGAGGATTTGAAGCTACTGTATGCTTTGCCATGTTCCTTCTCTCCCCCAGAGCAATGTGCAAAGTTTCAGATAGAATCCACTCTGCCAGTCCAGGTCTCTGAATGAGAATGATGGCAGTGTGAAGGAGAGACCATAGCTGACTCTTGATGGACACAAAGAGTGCACAAGCAAGCAAGTGTCTATTTAAATCATTTAGATTTGGGGTCATTTACTACCTCCGCATAACCTGACCTGTCCTAAATATTGTAAGGTTGCTGCTCTCAAAGAACTTCTAAAGGTGGAATCCAGGTAGGGAAGAAAATAGGTAAATGACCATCTAAACTTTAGTGTAAGAGATATAAGAGCAACATGTTATGGGACAGAGGCCAAAGAAGTAACTTTGTGATAAACTTGAAAGAGTAAATGAGCCTATCTGATAAAGAAAAGCCTGATGAGGGCATAATGTAGAATTTCATTCCAAATAGAAGAATCTGAGGGAGATGCAGCAAAGATATGGAATCTGGAAATTTAAGGCTATGGGGGCTTGGGATGGTTTATAATTCCATATAGCAACATTGTAAGGAACATTGAGAAGTAGACAAGGTGGGTGAAACTGCATTCTAATAACCCAGTGACAATATTAGATGAGTAGCATGCTGACTCAGGTGATAAACTGTGTAATGTTTTGTTTGAATTTTACTTTTGACCAATAGTTACACATAAGAGGCAGTAAAACTCACATAATTTGGTCAAAACATTGTTGACTAGGAAATCATAACCCTTGGCTCTAATTCAGGTTTCATCAGTCATAAGAGGAAACCTGAATATATCACTTGTTTTCTTTAGGTGTACCTTATCTCATTAATAAAATGAGCTGAAAAGGTCTGTGTTTCTAAAGCACATTTGAAAACATCATTGTCTACTTGAAAAGATTCTGGCTGGGCTCTGTAGCTCAGCCTGTAATGCCAGCACTTTGGGAGGCCAAGGTGAGTGGATTGTCTGAGCCCATGGGTTTGAGGCCAGCTTGGACAACTTGGCGACATCTCGTCTCTGTAATAAACCAAAAATTAACTGGGTGTGGTAACATATGCCTGTAGTTCTGGTTACTTGGAAGGCTAAAGTGGAAGGATGGCTGGAGCCCAGCAGGTCCATACTGGGGTGGCCATGAGCGTGTCACTGCACTCCAGCCTGGGAGATGGAGTGAGACTCCAACACCAAAAACAAAAGAAAAGAAAAGAAAAGATTCTATCTCTGAGAAAAATTAAGAGATTGTCATGATTATAAATGGAGAGCTATTAGACTGCTTCATAATCTGTAGCAGATACTGTGGAAAGGGAGTACCCATATCACCTTGGGCATTACCACTTAGTGCACTCTCAAATTCAGTGCCTTAAAGACTTGCTCTGGTGGCCAGAGTTTCCTCTGCTTTACTGAATAGGTTGGAAATCAAGAGAATTAATACCTCATGGAAGTAGCCATCAATGACTGTTGTGAATTGGCATACAAATGCTCAAGTTTCTTTGTCTATGGGCAGGATAATTCTGAAGCTGTTATTATCCAGAGTTCCCCAGCAGTACTGGGTTTCCATTATTCATATTGATAACTGGTTTGACAAGGTAAATTTTATTGGTTGCCTCCCCTTTCTTGTGTCATTTTTCATTCATCTACTGGGTTTTCTGGATTCACGTTCTAAATAAGCTACTTGCACTTGAATCTTTGTCTCGGGACCTGCTTCTAGGGAGCCCTAAGATAGATGCTAAGACACAGGTGAATGCATGCCTATGCTGTTCTGTCAATTACTTTTGTAATTCATATAAATTTTCATTCCACACTTGGGTGCAAGTAAAAATGCATTTTCAATTAATTAAATTATCTGGCTCTGAACCCCAGTTGGGTTCAGAGTAGGTGGTTCTCACTGCTTTCATTATCTCAGCTGGTAGATGCAGTCTAGAAAATTGGAGGCTGGGTGTGATGGCTCATGCCTGTAATCTCAGTATTTGGGGAGGCTGAGGTGGGAGGATTGCTTGAACCCAGGAGTTTAAGACCAGCCTAGGCAACATAGCAAAACTTCATCTCTATGAAAAAAAAAAATTAGCCAGGCATAGTAGCCCACACCTACAGTCCCTGCTATTTGGGAGGATGAGGCAGAAGGATTGCCTGAGCCCAGGACGTTGAGGCTGAGGTGAGCCATGATTGTGTCACTACACTCTAGCCTGGGCAACAGAGTGAGACCATTACTTAAAATCAAAAACAAACATACAAACAAACAACTTGGAGAAAGACCTTTGGCCTCAGATCACTATGGGAGTAACTTAAACACTCAATGTTCAGATCCTCATAATGATTCAAAAGTGGGCAACTTCACTTCTTCTATGCCAAATTGGGGCATAGAGATTTTTGCAGTTGGTCATAAATAATGTGAAATTTGGCATATAGTCTTTACTATAGATGTGCTTCCTCACTGAGGCCCTGCTACCCAGTGGGCAATCTGGAAGTTTATTATTTCTTTCTTCTGTAGGAAGTCCCATTTGGGTTCAGGGCTCTACCTTGCCCCCTTCAACTTACAGGGCTGGTAGTCATCTTCTCTGACTTTAAAGGATTCCACAGGACCTGAAACATGAAAATTCAATCCTTCATGTCTGAATTTGTGAGTTTTGTGAGTGTATGTGTATGTATGGGTGTGTGAGAGGGTGTCAGAGAGAAACAAGACAGAAGGAGACAAAGAGAAAGGATAACCCAATTTTCCTGAAAACCCCACAATGCCCTCTCTTTCCTGAAGAGAGGAAATAAAATGTGTTATTCCTCCCGGAAGACCCTCCAAAGAGCCAAAAAACCCTAATTAGCATTGGGATGTGTATGACTGTTATTGTTAGAATAACTTATCCTGTTACCTTGTAAAAGTTTGAAGAACTTTATGTACCTAGCAGCTAGCAGGAATAGAGACAAGGAAAAGAAAAAGAGACGTTGTCTCCTCTTAGGATAGAATCGAAGCCTTTTAAATATGACTTTTGCATAACAGGACTCAAACCTTCAAGAAGTTGCACTCCCTAAGGCATTTAAATTGTGAGAAGGTTGTCTATTTCTTTATATAGTGATCTTGCGAGAGATAACCACCGATAGAGTGGCAGAGGTAAAATGGGTCAGGTGCTTTGAGTGGTTAGGCCACACTCTGAGAATATATATATTTTTTGGTAGCAGTTATAACTAGGATTTGAGACTAGCCCTAGTAACTGATATGGCCATCTTAATAAACACATTGGCTACCAATTCTCTTCAGATGGATGAAAAGAAACCCTCTGGAGTGGGAGGAAAGAGTTCTAATAGAGGGATATTTTGTTTTCAGTCAGGCAACCTCTTTTCTCTATGTGCTTAATACCCACCTTCCACGAAGACCCACAATATTAAGTATCTGAGAAAGGATGTATTTATATACTTGAACAAGGATAGTTGGTTCTGTTAATGAGAACAAGCTGAGAATGACATCAGAGTCGCAATTTTGATTTCTATCCAATTTATTAAATCCCAGCTGATTCACGTTCTCTTCTATCAGCTGACCACTGCCCTAATACTTTCCCAAAGGTGACTAGTTGCATGTCTGCTTGCCATCTGCAATATTACCACACACACACACACACACACACACACACACACAAATAATAAAACAAAACCCTTAGACAACATATTCAGCTAAGGATGGGACAAGAAGAAATAAATGAGTAGCAAAAATAGTTTTCTTTGGGAGGATGAGGTTATAAGTGACTTATTTACTGGTTAGGCAATTCATGCAGTTCTGCTGAGTTACTTATGAACACAATCCGATCCTAGTTGCTATGGCAACATACAAGAAAAAAAGTGAGAAGAGTTCACAATTACATTTTTCTTGAAATGATCCAAAATATTAACTGTAAGTATGTGAATTCTGTAGAAAACGTTACTTAAACTGTTTCTCAGAACTGCTGCTGGATTGTTAAGAGATGTCTGCCTGCAGCTGTTCAGGCATTATAATCCCCTCTGAGATGAGAGCCGAAAAGCGATAAAGATTTGAGGAAAAATAGAACTTTTGCTTTGCCCTCAGGACATTTCTTTCTAATTCTCTCCCTCCATTAATATGCAAGGCGTGAAACATTAAATGTCACAGCCATGTCATACTCTAATGCCACTGCACTGTAGAATCAAAGTGTAGAATTCTTTTGCCAACATGATTTGGGCTAAAAAAAAATCCCATTAACCAGAATAAAAGGTCAAAAGCATAATTCTTAGTTTTCCTTCAAATTTTCTACCAAAATGAGGACAAATTTGGGGGAAAAAATCCTAGACTTTTAAGACATTGTTTTCTTGTTCAAATTCTCTCAAGACTGTGAGATAAATTAATATCTCTGGGAGCATTCTGAAGCCCTCGGCAATTCCCAGAGGGCTTGGGCTGGTTGAATACTAGAACTCACTCTATCAATGATAGGCCATCAGTACCTAATTCTGGAGCTCTCTTGCACACAGTGCTTGAATCTCTATTTCTTGCATTGATGAGAATTTAATTGACTTTAGAATGACTAAGCGTTTATGTGAGAATTTGAACAAGGCTCTTCTGACCTGAATAAAACAGTCATGAAAAGCCATCAAACACTCCTTTATCACCTATGAATAAAAACCTATAGCTTCATCCAAGAAAGGAAATTTGTAAAACCATTTAGGGAGAGGGGCCACTATTACATCTTCCTTTAAAATATCTTTTGTTGTTATTGGTTTTCAAAAGAGAAATCTGATATTCTTACTCACAATCATGTACTTAAAGACTGTAGTAAGAAAGGAATAAAGTGAGCCCTTGATAATTATTTCCATTCCTAACAAAACAGAACTCACTCTATCAATGATAGGCCATCAGTACCTAATTCTGAAACTCTCTTGCACACAGTGCTGGAATCTCTATTTCTTGCATTGATGAGAATTTAATTGACTTTAGAATGACTAAGCATTTATGTGATAATTTGAACAAGGCTAATTTTCCCAGTGGTTTGTCAAAAATTGTCTGGAACTGTCAGTATTTCTATGTGCCAGTTGCTAGGTGGGATTAAGTATATACTTGCATCCACTTCTTAGCAGATATGAGTTATCAGGGTAACCCAAGAAATATTTCTATTCCAACACCATAACTATATAGACTTGGGTATAAGTACATAAGTACCACCAGAGTTGCAGGGTGCTTCCTGTGCTAGTGGGATATGTAATTTATCTGGTCCTAATTTGTCATAGGAGATAGATATTTGGGATTAACTTTTCTCTAGTCTGCTACTCTGTAATTCATCTAGTTCATTTCTCTTTCTCTTTGATGTGTAAATGATTCACTATTCAAATTTTACACCGGTAGTTCCCATCTTTCTGTGTGTGCAGCACATTTTCAAATCCAAACAGTTGAGCAGCACCTCAGAAGTCAGCAATAATGGTAAACCAAAGCTTATTGCAATAGGACAATATTTTGTGGCTTCCGTAAACATATCCACGATATTACCTTGTTTCCTTGGCCACCCTCAGACCTTGTCTCTTTCAGTAAATCTGTTTATTGTCTTGATTGGCTCAAGAATTGGGTGCTGGGAATGTGGCAGTGAATTAACAGAGATAATCACTGTCCTCATGAAATTTATATCATGAAGATGGAGACAGGAGTTAAGCAGCATTTAGCTGGATTGTAATCAGTTTAAAGGAGAGACAGACAAAACAAGTGACAAACACATTTACTTATTATCACAAGCAACCATTTTCTATCTTTCCTCTTCTTCTCTTTCTCCTTTAAAAAGCTTAGGGAAAAGTGATCAGTATGTTCAGTTCACATTACCAATCAGCAACTGTTAAATACCCTGACAACACCAGATGTCGACTCCAAAATGAACGGTACCTGCTCTAGTACATGGGAAACAGTTACATGTGAGTGCAGGCCTGGGCTCTTAAACATTCCCTGAGGCATCTTGGAGTATCTTGGGGAATTTTAGGACAGTATCAGTAACTGGTATTCCACCAGCCCAAGCCCTCTGGGAATTGCCGAGGGTTTCAAAATACTCCCAGAGATATTACTTTATCTTACAGCCTTTATCAAAAGCAGGGGTATTCACCAAAGTCATTCCTGTGCCCTTGTGACCGCTGCATGCTTCTAATATTCTTGGTAAAGGAAAAAACCAGAAATACCATTTGAAGCCCTTGCCACTGTGAGAAGATTTGTAAACTTTAGGAAGAAGAAAAAGGAACTTTCAAGAGCCAGGGAAAAAACACTAGATTGAGAATCGGGAGAAAAATGTTCCTGTCCTGACTCCGTCACCAAAAGTTTGCTCTGAAATTATGGGCAGCCCATTTTGCGTCTCTGACCTTCACTTGGAGGTGAGTGAGTTGTTTAGGTCACTTCTAAGAAAGACAGGTTAATGAAGTGACTAACAAAACAGACTTTGGAGGGAGGTAGATTTGGATTTGCATCATGTCACTTTCATTTTACTACACGAGTAACTTAATAGTGTTACTCAGCCCCTTTAAACCTCAGTTTTCTCATCTTTAAAATGGAGATGATTATAGCACATATCTAAGGGGTTGTTTTGAGGATAGAATTAAACAAAGTGAGTAAAGTACTTATCACAGTGCCTGGCTAAGTGTTAGCTACTGTTTTTTTTAGATCTTTAGAAAATTTATACAATTACTTTGCTTAGTATATAAATTAAGGTAAATGAGTGCTCATATAACTTTTCATGAAATAGGTAACCATATAATGATGTTGAAAAATTTCACTTGCCATTTCTTTGTCAGTTTGTACTCTTGAGGACCGTGTGTGTGTGTGTGTGTAAATATATGTATGGGTGGATTAGGATACTTATTTATTCAGTAAGTATTTACAGAGTACTTGTTATAAAAATAACACTATACTAGTACTATTACTGTCGAGATACAAGTACAATATAACTTTCACGTCTTGAAACATAATTGGGGGTGGAGAAAATAAACACAAAATAAGAATCTAAGGAAGTAAACAATCAAATGCCAAATTAGAGGGAAAATTGCAAGTAGTATGGAATTCATACCCAAATACTCACATCTCATTTTTTTGTTTCTTCACCTCACTACTAATTTACTGACTTTAGAAGAAAATTAAATCAGGTTAACTTTGGACTTTGCTTAAAAAGATTAATCATAAAAGTATTTTAAAAGGGCCTCTATTAGACAGTCTGGCTTGTAAAATAGTTATCTGATCTATAATTAAAGGAACATGCCTGTGTGTGCATAAAGTAACCTTTCCTCATTCAGTATATTGTATCATGAAAGGATAGAAAATGAAATATTAAAATTTGCTATAAATTATCTTGTGTGTCACCATTTATAAAATCTATGGTTTAGGGGCTTTTGTCAAATAAGATGATCTGTTTGAGGTATCATCACTTGATGATAAAAACAAGTGTTTCCAAGATGTGCATTGGTCTCTTTATGCAAAAGAGATGTTTGCTATTGTTTGAAAATATTAAGATTATATTATTTCTTCCTTAATGAGAGTCTTGGTTATAAAATTTGATTGATTTTTATGACCTTTTCTAGTCTCTTTATAAATTTAGTGATAAAAAGGTAGTATACAGATTTGATTCTACCATAAAGTGCAGTGTGGTTCATACACATGGACTGTGGTGATTTCATTCACCCTCTGTGTGTCCCATTGACAAACACAGCTCAGGCTGTCAATCAATCAAGTCAACAGATACTGAAAATGGCCAGTGTCATCCTGTGCATAACACCATTCTCCAAACCTATTGGGCATCTTAATTCTGATGTACCTTCCTGCAAGCTCCTAATGGGCAATTCTCTGAACCGCTGCATCAGTGGACCTTCATCCCTGATAAGCCTGATTTTTCTAGGAACCCCATATGATTTCACCTGCCATCCTGTGCCATCCTGTGGTGCGACTATATCACTTGCAGGAGCAAAATTGTTAAGAACCTTCACTCCCCTCAGTAAAACCAGAAGTAGTTTTGTTTAAAAATCACAATGACCAATTATTGTTCAGAATAGATTTTCTCTTCTGATTTATTCAAATCATCTTTCAATTCCATCTTCTCCAGGATAACTGTACAGCTGATTCCCATATGTAGTGGACAAGTCAGGAACTGAGCTCTGGCTGCTACTGTTCTTGATGAGTGACTACTTAGCAAAGCCTAATCCATTGTCAGCTGTTCCCTAATCACTAATATCTGTGGGCACTTAGTATGTTTTAGGCACTGTTCTATGTTCCTCACATGAGTTACTTTATTTAATCCTCCCAGGGAACCACAGGGTAGGTACTTTCTTGACCTCTGTTATTCTGATGAGTATAAGACTCAATACGTAAAGAACTTGCCCATGAGACCATGGCTAGGAATTGAAGGAAGTGAGATTAAAAACCCCGAAAGTTCTGGCACTGACAGTCATGATCTTAATCACTGTAGTTCAAGTTTGCTAACTCAGAGTTATACAAACAGCCAAATGCTGTATGATCGTCTTGCATTGAAATAATTTTCCTAACTATTGCACGGTTTATGGAGTAGCTGAATAATGACTAAGAGAACAGACTCTGGGGTCAAATTGTCCAGCTTTTAATTATGACTTTACTACGTCTGTATGACCTTGGATAAGTTACTTAACCTCTTTGAACTCAGCTTGCTACAGAGGAAAAATAGAATCTTCTTGCATGAGTGTTTGGGAGGATGTAACATGATTAAACCGGCACACTTAGTATGCCATGTGCTGAATGCTCAATAAATATTACTGAGTATTATTATTATTATGGTATAATTATCAAATATTATTCAGTAAAATGAGGATGCAAAATGCCATTGTTTAAGGAGACATCAAGACATCTAATAATTCAGGAATACCTGGAGGAAGGTTGTGAAGAGAAAACAGAAGAGAGGGGGTTTTGTTGTATAGAAAAAAAGAAAAAGGCAAAGTGCTTAAAAACAGGTGCTGGAGGCAGAAGTTTCAGCCAAACCCATCACTCAACTTCCAGCCCCATGGAATTATTATGTTTTCCTTTTCCTATTAAGGATTCACATCTGGATATAAAGTTCAAATGCAGACTTTGTCAGAACGAGGATGCACGAGAGCTGCTTCCACAGATATCTTGGCTGCCGTTCACGGCGCTCGGGTTTTATGTTTCTTGTTTTCTCTTGAATTATTTATCCTGAGCATCTGTGTTACATTATCTTTACGTAATGTCACAATGGATATGGGAGATTGGATGCTCCTTTCTCGTTTGCCCACTGACAGTGAGTGTGCCCTGCAGCTTCCAGGTGTCTTTTCTGCCTTTCTTCACTCACTTATCCAGCTATCTCCCTGTCAAGTGGGGCACATCCTTTCTCCTTGGGGGCTGAGTGAAGCCAGCCTCCAGTCAGGTTGGGGATGACAGATGGTCCCAGCTCCACTTAAAGATAAGGCCAATCGATCTTTTCCAAGAGCTCCACAGCTCAGCAACCCTGATTTCCTCAGCAACCGATATTGCACACTGAGTTTTGTTTCTCAGCCACCAAAAATACAAATGTCCTCTGCATGTGGGCTGGAATCCCATGGCCCAGACCAAATTGGAAATTTCCTAGACACCATGACTATTTAGCAAGCTATTAAGATTAGAGTTTCTACAATAAACTTAGAAAGAGTAATAAGAACAATTCAACAATGCTAATACCATTAGGCACTTACCATATGCCAGCAACCAAGTCATATACTTTACATTAACTCATTTAAATTTTACCATGAGATAGGTATCTTATCCCCGTCTTAAACACATGGAAGAAAAATTAAGTTCAGAGAAGTTAGGTGACTAGTTCAAGTTCAACATTGACTAGGCACCAGAGCTAAGATTCATCTCTGAATCTCAGCCCGTGCTCTTTCCTACTACTTAAAAAACAATTTTTTTTCTTCAATGGCTTCAATGATTTTTGGTTACATGGATACATTGTATAGTGGTGCAGGAATGGAAAACCTATTTTTTTTTTAATGAGTGTTGTGTATGGTGTGTTTTTTGCTATCCTTTTATTTTAACTAGTCTTTAAGGTGGTTTTCTGGTAAGCAGCATATAGTTCAATCTCATATCTTATCCACTTTGACAATCTCAAAATTTTAATTTTAATTAGGATGTTCAGACTATTTACATTTAATGTGATTACTAATATGTTTGTGTTTAATTCTACCATCTTACCATTTGTTTCCTATTTGTCTGGATTATTCTTTGTTCCTATTTTACATGTTATTGCCTTCTTTTGGATTGAATATTGTTTACCATTTCATTTTATCTCCACTATTGGCTCATTAGTTCTTCCTCTTCATTTTTCTAAGTGGTGGCTTTAGAATTCATAATACATACTTTTCACAGTTTATCTTCTACTGATATTATATCACTTCATGTATTAGAGATGAACATTTTCATTCTTTCTTTTATAGTGTTATTATGTATTTTACTTCTACATAGTCAATAAACTCTATATGTTATTATCTCTGCTTTAAATAGTCACATTTCACTTAAAGACTGTTAAAAATGAGAAAAAGTATTTTTATACTTGCCCATATAGTTATTATTTTGGGATACTATTTATTTCTTTGTGCAGCTCCACATTTCCACCTGGTTTCATTTTCCTTCTTCCTCATAGAAAGACTTAACTGTTGTAATAAGAGTCCTGGGGTTCCATGGTTTGCCTATGGTCATTACTAAGAAGTAAGTTTGAGTCCCAATGTCAGCATGGAGTCACTGCTGTGTTGTCTACCACAGGTGAGGTAGACCATTTTGAAGCAACACTGGTGTCACAGCTTTGGAGATGCTCAGGCACACCCATAAGATGAAAACCTTGGCCCAAACTTGAGATGGAATCCTCAAGAGGAGATCTCCATCAGGAAACCAAGTTTTGGGTCTCCTTGTCCTTGAACAGTCTCTGTCTGAGAATGAGCTCAGAGTGCAATAGCATTCCAAGAGTTCCCTCCTATCCTATTTGTATCTTAATGCCCGTTAGAAGCAGATGAACAAAATCTGGAGTACTCCACCAGCCAACTGGGTCTTTATATCAGCTAGGGACCCCCAAAATTGGGAGTGTCAGCTATACAGGAGCTCCTTATCAGTCCTCCAAGGATCAGGAACCAGTTCAAAGTTAGGAAAATTGTTCAGTGGTGATCATTTTACATGGAGAGCAGGGTCTGGAGTTAGATGCTGCCATGGTCCAGCTCCAAGAGCTAGTGATGATTATGATGGTAAATGATAATAATGATAAAGATAAATAACACTAATGGAGAATATACCAAGGAAAAAGAATTGTTCTAAAATATCTACAGGCATTGATTCATTTATGTCTGATAACTTGAAAGGTAGCTACTATTATTTCCATATCCAGGGCACAGAGTATTTATTTATTATTTAACTGTCTTTTGCACATTTTCTTTCTTTCTTTCTTTATTATAAAGATGTGGGGTACAATACAGGGTTAGGTATACAAACATTGATTATGCAGATACTCTTGTTGATGAGGTATGCCCCTCCCTCTCCTAGCAGCTTCCTTCAATTGCCAATCTCATTCCCCCTCCCCGACAGTTTCCCACTACTGCCAATCCCATTCTCATAGTATTATAATTGTTCAAGGTCTGCTTATGAGTGAGGACATATGGTACTCTGTTCTTTGTTTCTATGATTGATCACTGAGTATGATCAACTCTAAATCCCATCCAAGTTGCTTTGAAGTTCATATGTTTGTCTTTCTTTATGGCTGCATAATATTCCATTGTGTATATGTACAACATTTTTTAAATCCAGTCCAGCTTTGATGGGTAACATGGTTGGTTCCGTGTTTTGGCTATTATAAATAGAACTGCAACAAACATACATGTGCAGGTATCTTTTTTGTGGAATGATTTGAGTTCCTCTGGGTATATTCCCAATAGGGGAATTGCTGGGTCATATGGAAGGTCAATTTCTAGTTCTTTCAGAAATCACCACACTGTCTTCCAAAGAGGTTACACTAGTTTGTATTCCCACCAGCAGTGTAGAAGCATTCCTTTTTCTCTGCATCCTCACCAGCATCTGTTGTTGTTTGTTTTATTAACAATGGCCATTCTTACTGGGGTTAGGTGGTATATCAGTGTGGTTTTGAGTTGCGTTTCTCTGATTATGAGTGAGGCTGAGCACTTTTTCATGTGTCTGTTGACTGCCTGTATATCTTCTTCTGAGAAGTATCTATTCATGTCTTTGGCCCACTTTTTAATGGGGCTGTTTGTTTTTTTCCTTTCAGTAGGTTTGAGTTCCTTATAGATCCTAGATGTTAGACTTTTGTCAGATATACAGTAGGCAAATATTTTTTCTCATTCTGTGGGCTGGCTCCCTTCTCTCTTGATGGTTTCTTTTTGGTTTGCAGAAGCCCCTTAGTTTGATGAGGTCCCACTTGTCTATCTTATTCTTAAGGTATGGGCATTTAGGGTTCTGAATAGGAATTGGTTGCCAGTACCAATTTCTAAGATTCTTATAGTTTGAGGTTTCATGTTTAGGTCTCTGATCCATTTAGAGTTAATTTTTATGTATGGTGACAGGTAGGGGTCCTGTTTCTATCTTCTGCATGTGATCAGTCAGTTTTCCTAGTAACATTTACTGAATAGGTTCTCCTCTCCCCAGTGTTGTTCTTGGAGGCTTTGTCAAAGATGAGTTGGTTGAGAAATTGAGGCTTTGCTTCCAGAATCTCTATCTTGTTCCATTGGTCTATGTGCCTGTTTTTGTACCAATACCAGGCAGTTTTGATTACTGTAGCCTATGGTAAAGTTTGAAGTCTGGAAGTGTGATACCTCCTGATTTGTTTCTTTTGCTAAGGATTGTTTTGGCTATTCTGGTCGTTTATGTTTCCATATAAATTTCTGTATTGTCATTTCCAGATCTGAGAAGAATGATGTTGGTAATTTAATGGGTATTGTGTTGAATCTGTAGATTGCCTTTGGTAGGATGGACATTTTAACAATGTTGATTATTCCTATCCATGAGCATGGAATATTTTTCCATTTGTTTATGTCTTCTTGGATTTCTTTGAGCAGTGTTTTGTAGTTCTCATTGTAAAGGT
>NW_007259586.1:338519-360184 GCF_000164805.1 Carlito syrichta | reverse complement strand
TGTAAAGGTCTTTTACTTCTCTGGTTAGGAAGATGCCAAGGTATTTCATTTTTTTTGGTGGCTATTGTGAATGGAATTATGCTTTTAATTTGCATTTCTGCCTGCTTGTTGTTGATATATAGGAATGCGACTGACTTTTGCACATTTATTTTGTACCCTGAGACTTTGCCAAAGTCCTTTATCAGTGCAAGCAGGTTTTTGACAGATTATTTTGGATTTTCAAGGTATAGGATCATATCATCCACAAAGAGGGATAACTTGACTTCCTCTTTTCCTATTTGGATACCCCTGATTTCCTTCTCTTGTCTAATTGCCCTAGCCAGGACTTTTGACACAATATTGAACATGAGGGGTGAGAGTGTGCAGTCTTGTCTTATTCCAGTTTTCAGGGGAAATGTTTCCAGTTTCTGTCCATTTAGCAATATATTAACTGTGGGTTTATCGTAGATGGCATTTACTATTGAGGTGTATTCCTTCTATACCTAGGAGTTTGAGAGTTTTTATCAAGAAGGGATGCTGGATTTTATGAAAAGCTTTTTCTGCAACTAATGATATGATCATGCGATTCTTGTTTTTACATCTGTTGATGTATTTAATTACATTTATGGTCTTGCAAATGTTGAACCAGTCCTGCATCCTGGGGATAAAGCCTACTTGGTCATGGTGGATGATTTTTGAGATGTATTTTTGGATTAGATTTGCTAGAATCTTGTTGAGGATTTTTGCATCTATGTTCATAGGGGATATTGGCCTGTAGTTCTCTTTTGTTGTTGGATCTTTACCTGGTTTGGGTGAGGTGTGATGTTAGCTTTGCAAAAGTATTTGGGGAGAATTCTATCTTTTCAATTTCCTGGAATACTTTCAATAAGATTGGTATCAGCTCCTCCTTATACAATTTGTAGAATTCTGCTGGAAATCCATCTGGTCCAGGACTTTTGTTTTGTAGGTAGTTTTCATATGACAGAGTCAAATTTCCTGGGTTGTTTTGGTCTATTTTGTGTCTCAATGTCTTCTTGTTTAACCTGGGGGAGGTTGTATGATGCCAGAAAATCCTCCATTTCATTTAGGTTATCAAGTTTGTTTCCATATAGGTGTACATAGTAATCTCTGATAATCTTGTGTGTTTTTCAGGGTCAGTTGTGATTTGATCTTTTGTATTTCTGATTGTGTTTCTTTGGGCTTTTTCTCACCTTTTCTTGGTCATTCTGGCTAGGGGTTCATCAATCTTGTTAATTCTTTCAAAGAACCAGCTTTTTGTTTTGTTGATGTTTTCTATGATATTTTTGTCTTCTATTTCCTGTATTTGGACTCTTATTTTTGTAATTGGATTCTTCTGCTAAAGTTGAGGTTTTGGTGGTCTTCTCTTTCCAGCTCCCTTAGGTGATTCGTTAGACTCTCCACTTGTGATCTTTCCATTTTCCCTCTTAGAACTGATATCATGGCTTCCCAGAGTTTTTGTAAGATGTTTCTTTGTTTTCATTTGTTTCCAGGAATCTTTAATTTCTGCTTTGATTTCACTGTTGACCCAGTAGTTGTTCTGCATCATGCTGTTTAGTGTCTATGTCTTTGTGGGCTTTGGGGAAATGTTGTTGGTGTTGATATTTATTTTTATTCCACTGTGGTCCGAGAATGTGCATGGCAAGATTTCAACTTCATGGAATTTGTTTATGCTTGATTTATGGCCAAGGATGTGATCGATCTTGGAGTACGTTCAATGTGGTGATGAGTTGAATATGTATTCTATGGTTGTTGGATGGAATAATCTGTAGGTATCTATTAAGTCCATTTGGTTGAGTGTCAAGTTTAGGTTCTGGGACTCCTTGTTGATTTTTTGCCTCAATGATCTGTCTAGGGCTGTTTGTGGGGTATTCAAGTCCCCTGCTATAATAGTGTTAGAGTCAGTATCTTTTTTTAGTTTACTTAGTAATTTCTTTATAAATGCTAGTGTTCCTGTGTTGGGTGCATATATGTTTAGGACAGATATTTCTTTTTGATGGATTCAAACTTTTATCATTATATAGTGTCCTTTTTCATCTTTTTAAATTTTTGATAGCTTAAAGGTTGTTTTGTCTGATATTAAGATCACAACTCATGCCTTCTTTTGTGATCCATTTGCCTGGAAACTCATTTCTATCCTTTAACTTTGAGTCTATGTGCATCCCTTGTAATGAGATGAGTCTCCTGGATGCAGCAAATAATTGGGTAATGGTTTCTTATCCAGTTTGCCATTTTGTGTCTTTTCAGTGGTGCATTTAGTCCATTAACATTCAGGCCAATTATTGAAATGTGATTGTTTATCGCTGTCATGAGGTTCTTATAAAATTTTTTCTTTGTTTGCTTGTTTTCTTTTGGCTTTAGGGTTGATGTATGTGTATGTCTTCAAGTTTCTTTTTGTGCTGTAGTCTCTGTTGATTCTGTGCTCTGCTGTTCTCCTGGGAAGTGTGTGGTCTTTCTTTTTTTCTTTCTTCTGTGCTTAATACCTTTTTAATTGTCTCCTGCAGAGCTGATCTGGAAGCTGCATAATCTCTTAGGGAATGGATGTCTGGGAAGGACTTTAATTCTCCATCACTGATGAAGCTGAGCTTGGCTGGATAGGAAATTCTTGGTTGAAATTGTTTATCTCTGAGGACTTTGAATATAGGGCTCCATTCCCTTCTTGCTTGTAGTGTTTCTGTTGATAAGTCTGCTGCTATTCTTATGGGTTTTCCCTGGTAGGTAGTCTGACCTTTCTCTCTTGCTGCCTTTAGAATTTTTTCTTTTGTGCCTACTTTGTGTAGGTGAATTACTATGTGTCTAGGGGTTGTTCTTCTCATTTGATGTCTTGTAGGGGTTCTCTGTATCTCTTGTGCTTGGCTGGTCACATCTCTGGTGAGATGGGGAAAGTTTTCTTGGATTACCTCCTGAAATACTTGCTGCAAGTTATTCTCTATTTCCCTTTCTTCTCAGTCAGGTGTAGGTTTGGTCTCTTGATATAATTGCACATCTTTTGTAGGCTTTGTTCTTTCTTTCTGAGTCTTCTTTCTATGTTTTTTACAGATCGGGTTAATTTTATGTTCTGGTCTTCAAGTTCTGAGATTGTTTCTTCAGCTAGGTTAATTCTGCTTCCCATGCTTGTCACCTTGTTATTTATTTTCTGGATGAAATTTTTTATTGCCAAAATCTCTGTTACAAGTTCTTTCAGTGTCACATCTTGTCTTTCTTGAGCCTTTTCACTCTTTCCATTCATTCCCTAATCCTTGTCATATTCTGTGGCCAGTCGTTGGCAACTTCCATTGTTTGGACACCAAGGTCTGATTTTTCAGGAGTTTTGTCTTTGGTACACTTGAAATTGCCTGAGGTCTTCCTTTCCCCCCCTCATTTGTGATAGATCTCTTGCTTTTCTCTTTAGTTCTGTTATTCAGTGTCAGTAGGAGAGGTTTTCCCTTCTTATGTTTGCTCAGTCCTCTATTCTTTCCTGATCTGGCTCTGGATTTGTTCTATTTTGAAATAAGATGGTGGATGGGAAGTTTTGCTGTCTCTTGTAGTTTTTGAAATTCAAATAAAGTAGGTAATGGGGTGCTAGGATTCAGAAACTATTTGCAAATTACAACATTCATTTATTGTGGTATGTGTTCCCCGAGACACACTCCCTACCACCACTCTATATGATGATGCATTGCAGGAACCAGTGCAAAAAACAATTGAACACACACACACAGACATACACCCCCCCAATACAAACTGGAATAATAACAAAGTGAAACAAAACAAGCAACAACAAGAACAAATCAGGAAAACTAAACACACACACATGCCTAGCACAAAGTGAATAGAGAAGAAAACAGAAAGACTGGAGGATAAAAAAAAGGAATTCAGGTTGAACCTTCATACATATATTGACACACACCTTAAACATAAAAAATGAAAACAAAAAACCCCAGAAGAACAAAAAAGCAAAAACAAATCAACAACAACAACAACAAAATTGAAAGATGAACACTCAATCATTCACGTACACACATAAACAGAAAATGACAAGTAAAAGATGAAAGAAACAGAAAAAGAAAAGAAAAGAAAAGTAATTTGGGGGAAATGCAGATCAAACCCTCACATATACATTCATACACAAAGGAAAAATATTTATAAAATAGATGAATTAACAGTCAAAAAAAATTTCTTTAAATTTTTTAAAAATTGAAAATTAAAAATAAAAACCTGCCCTCTTATGGCAGGCTCTGTAATTGTTCCTCTAATCAGGCCTCTCCTGCAGAGTCAGCTCTTTCACTCTCTCCTCAGTGTCCAAAGCAGGGAAGGAGGAGGGGCAGTGGAGGCTGCAGTCCTCCCCTCCCACTCTTGTATGGTCAGGGAGATCTCTGATGGGGAGATACAGGATTGTCTCTTCCCCAGGTATGTACTAGCAGGGGTTGACCCAGTCAGGCCTATCCTGGAATGGAGTTCTCCTATTGCGACTGACATCCAGGATCTGCTTAGTTTATCCCTCTCAGTTGGGATTGCTGGGGAGGAGGGGGTTTGGGTCAGCCCCGGACTCACTACTGATCTCTTTGGAGTCCTTCCTCAACCTTTTCTGGCCACATCCTTTGTCCCATGGCTGGATCAGGGTAGGGGGTGAGGCACCTGGAACTTAGTACTTGTCAAGTCCCTCTGAAGTTTGTGCTTTCAGGATATTCCCTCTGGGTCACGATCAATCCCTGAATAGTTGATCCGCCAGTCACAGATATCGGGTCTGCTGCTCCATGGTGAGCAAGTGGGAGCACTTTCCTGCCCCGCCTTCAAGATGGTGGTGGGGGTGCCTCTCTTGTCCTTTTTCATGGGACTTTGCCTCTGAACTTCCTCCCCAGTCCCTGCTGCCAGTGCCCTGCCAGGTGCTGCAGTGGTGAGGCAAAGCCAGGAGCTGGCAGTCTCTCTCTGCTGCAGTGGAGGAGAGCCTGGAATGATAGTTTCTTCCTGTTACTTTTTCACAGGAAAACATTTGTTTGTTTAAAAACAAAATAATGGCTCTTGGCTTCTCCAACCTAAGAAGAGCCAGGAACGAAGCAGAGAAGCTGCAGCACCAGCTGTTGTACCAGGGACCTGGCCACTTGCTCATGAACCCCCACTTAGACAGTCTCTCCCAGCATTTTCTTTCCAGGGTGCATTTGTTGATTAAAAAAAAAAGAAAATGGCGCTCAGCTTCTGTGTCCCAGGAGTTGCGAGAGTCCAAGCCCTACTGGGCACCAGCTTCTGCACCAGGAGAGCCCTGGCCACTAGCTCCCTAGCCCTCAGTCAGTCACTCACATGCCCACTTTCTCACCAGAACATACACAAAATTTTCCATACACTCACTCACTCACATGGGAACTCACATAGTCCTACTGGCTTGGCCGCCATCTTCCTGACCTGGGTACAGAGTATTTACATACCGTGTACAAGGTCATACGGTTATTAAGTTACAGAACTGGGAATTTAATCATGAACATTTGGCCTCAGAGTCCTTACTTTTAAACACTATACTGGAATTCTTCTAAGCCAAATAGAGCCCCCCACCTTGCCCAAAGCTATCTTGCTTTCATCTTCACAATCTCCAGTATCTTGGGTTTCTCCACTTACTGATTCCAAAGAAACTTTGACTCACTTTGGTTTCACCTGTCTGAATAGATCTCATTCATTCAGAGAAAGAGGAAGCCCAAGAAATCTTAATACTTCAGGGTCTCTATTTTGGGTTCTTCATGTTGGACAAGACATTTCAGACCTCTTTTTCCCTGAGGGTGTGCTGGAGGTGCATAGGAAGTGTATAGGAGGTTCGTATGGAGTTTATGTTTCTTGTGTTTTTTTCCAGCAGGTAGGTTACAGGCATGCAGACTGAAAATTCTGACATAGCTAGGACTTCAGGGCTCCCATAGCTGAGCCCTCTGAGGATTTAACCCTTAAAATAAATGATATTTGTGCAGTAAGGCTCATCATAGCAAGTACAACTTACAGACTTGAGTTTCTATAGAAAGGCCAAGCTCCGGAATCCTTAAGGATTTGGGAGCCTAAGTCAAATGGGCTATAATTTTCATTGGACGTTCTTTTGGAGGAGAGACCTAGGATATCATTCTTAAGGAGGAGGTATTTCTATCAGAGCGGCTTGGTGGTCCTGGAGGCCCTTGAACTATGATGTGCAAAAGCATAAACTGAAGTTTCTGGGATGCTGATTTCCTTCAGGAAAATAGGGCAGAGATACTCGTCCTGGAAAATAAGAAACTTGCAGTCGAAACTACATCTGGAGCTGTCTTTGGGAACATTTTGGGGTTTAGATCAGGGAGACTAGAGCCAGGACTTACTTCTGGAAAGATCATGGAATGTTCTACATGAAAAGAAGAGAGGAATTCTGGAATCCTACTTATTTTTGGCTGCTGAAGGTCTTCTCTCTCTTTAGCGACTGCCTGAAACTCAACTCATTGATATCCTTATTTAAATTTGTAATACTGAGTGAGCTATCACAGAAACCAAGAATTAAGTATCACTTGTTCTCACTCATAAGTGGGCCTTGAACAGTTATCGTAATACTATAAGAAAAGTATTGGCAGTAGCAGAAACTGCTGGGGGGAGGGGAGAGACGGAATTGGCAGTAGTGGGAAACTGCCAGTGGGGAGGGGAGCACCTCATCAAAAGGGTACCTGTGTAATGAACATTTGTATACCTAACCCTGAATTGTACACCACATCTTTAAAATAAAAAATTAAAAACAAAACAAAATAAAATAAATCTTCCCATTCACAACATTCTGTCAGTAGTGTCAGATGACAAAGTGATCCTCAAGGGGGCTATGCTGGCCCAAGGGATACATGGGAAAAGAGAAAAGATACATCATTTGTCAAGCTATTAATTTGAGCAATTTTTTCTGCTTGATGAACAGTACTTTTGTCCCAGGAACAAGAGCAAATCCTGGTGATACCCAGCCACCCAGTGTTACATACATTGAGTTAGAATTCTATAGAATTTTTCAGCCAAGAGAGGAAATGGTGTCACAAATATCTAGCTATCTGACCTTGGGCATTCATGCCAGCACTTGTCATTAACAACCTACTTCACTATCTTTGATTCTTTTACCTTTCTGAGATGTTGGGTGATATCGTTTGAATGTTTGTCTCCTCCAATCTTATGCTGAAATGTGATGCTCAATATTGGAGGTAGGGTCTAATGGGAGGTGTCTGGGTCATGGGGGCAGACCCCTCATGAATGGCTTGGTGCCATTCTCCCATTAATGAGTTCTCACTCTATTAGTTCACTCAAGAGTTGACTTTTCAAAACACTCTATATTCACACAAAAGTTGATTATTATGATTATTTTTTGTTTTGAGTTGGAGTCTCACTCTGTCGCCCAGACTGGAGTGCAGTGGCCGCTCCCGGCCACCGCAGCCTCGACCTGCTGGACTCTGGCGATCCTTCCGCCTCAGCCTTCCAAGTAGCCGGAATTACAGGCATGCACTCCCACGCCCGGCTGATTTTTTGATTTATTGTAGAGATGAGGTCTCGCTGCCCAGGCGGGTCTCGAACCCGCAGGCTCAGGCAATCCACTCACCTCAGCCTCCCAAAGGCGCAGGATTACAGGCTGAGCCACTGAGCCCGGCTTAAAAGTTGATTATTCAACAGAGCCTGGCACCTCCCTCTTTCTTGCTTGCTTCTGCTGTTGCCATGTGACACCTGGCTCTCTTTGCCTTCTGCCACAACTAAAAGCTTTCTGAGGCCTCACCAGAAGCAGATGCCAGCACTATGCTTCCTGCACGGTGTGGAGGACTATGAGCCAAAATAAACCTCTTTTCTTTATAAGTTATCCAGCCTCAGGTACTTCTTTATAGCAACACAGAGAGAACTAATATAATAAGAATGAGAAGAAGAAATATATGTCGTGATATGTATTCTGACATTCTTAGCTCCACAAGACTATCCGCATACCCCAGATTAATTTTGTTTATTGAAGTTCCGACGCTCTGATGTAATCCCTCCTGTTATGACAATATGATTTGTTTCTAAAATGTATGATACATGATGCAGGATTTGAGTAATCACGATAGGCAATCCACATTAAGAGAAACCAGTGTCAGCTGGGTTCGGTGGCTCAGTTTGTAATCCCAGCACTTTGGGAGGCCAAGGAGAGTGGATTGCCTGAGAGTGGGTTCAAGACCAGCCCAGGCAATTTGGCAAGACCTTGTCTCCACAATAGGTAAAAAAAAATTAGCTGGACATGGTAACATGTGCCTGTAGCTCCGGCTACTTGGAAGGCTGAGGTGGAAGGATTGCTGGAGTCCAGCAGGTTGATGCTGGAGTGTCCATGAGTATGCCATGGCACTCCAGCCTAGGCGACAGAGTGAGACTCCAACTCAAAAAAGTAAAAAAGAGAAACCAGTCTCGTCCCTGGACTGCAACAAGAAACACTCTTGCCCTGAGACCCTTTCTTTAGAGGCCTCACATCTCAAAATACTGAAAAAAAAATGCCAAAGAACCTGTGGGCCTTCTGTCATTTGGCATACAGCCTTCCTTATCACTGCAGCATGATCTATAACTTTGATCATTCCTCTCTTGGGGCTAACCCTGTTAGACCAAGAAAATGCCTTCTTCACATCTCCAAAGCACTCAAACAAAAGGTGATTGCTACCAAATATCATAAATGTGTGGATGTGCTGCTACTGACACAGGAGATAGATGCTGATATGAATTGTGGGTCGGTTTTGAGAGCTAGAAGAGTTTAGGTAAGAGATAAGGCCCATTCACTTGTACAAACCTCTCATTTAGATGGTAAGAATGCAACAGATTCTTGCATAAAGAAGTGCCATTTTCCATTCATGCTGAATATCCGTTTTCTTGGTACTTTTGATTTTCTAATTTATGGTTCTGGAGATACTCTCAAATTAGCATGAGATTCACAGCAATCGCATGTGACAGCTGAGGAATTTTTTGCAATATTAAATTATCCATATTACTTCTAAATGTGTATGTATGTCAGTCTATTCTAGATGTGTCATTCATGAACTGTGTCATCAGTGCTTTATATTGGCAACTGGGTGGGCACTGAAGCCAGGAATTGCAAATAGTATTCTTTGTATAAATATAGACAGGACCATTTAATTAAAAGAAAACACAAGACTTTAGTATGAAATAATTTTGAGTTATAATTCATAATTATAATTAGTATTTTGACTTTTAATTTCAACAAATACTCCTAGATAGTTAAGAAAATAGCTTTTTTTTGCAAACACTGAAAAATGACTTTAAGTTCAATTTTTACCATTTAATTTAATCTGCCTTTCTGATGAAATATATTAAAAATGCAAGTAGATTGAATACTATTACATTTCTGGTCTTAATCCTTTAGATTATTATTGTCAGTAGGATTAAAAATAAGTAAAACTTATGATGATAGCAATATAATTAGTAATTTTGTCTAAAATGAAGGCCAAGAAAGAACTTTTGCAATTAATATGTAATCATATAAGAAATATGTCTTTTTTTTATTACTCATCCAAATATTGCCATCTTAATAACAGAACACCCAGAATAGAACATAATAATAATTAAACGCAGTTGCTTCTGGTGTTTGGAAAACTACTGGTCCTATAAGAAAGATATCGTTATATAAATTTTTGATTTTGCATAATGAAGATGTATTTGCCAAGGTTGAAAGAATTAGTTTTATTTAATAGCCTGTTGAATTAATTCATAATTTTTAAACATTTAGAGCTATTATATGTGGGCTTCCATTTATCTTCTTATTCCAGATCCCGCAAATGTCAGGGTCTAACTACAGAAACAAGGATTCTTTTGAAAGTCACAATATGTGACATGTGTCTCTTGAGAAGTGATCATCTCTCTGCAGGAACTAGTTACACTTTTACCTCTTAGACTTATGCTCAGCAAAAACTTTTAGTTACTATGAGCAGTTCCATTTTTACGGCTAAATAATTATAGACATTGATTCACTCTCCAGTTAACCTCGACAAACTTAAGGATTTGGGGGTTTGAATAACTTAGAATTTAATTCTGCACACACCACTGGTGAATACAGTTCACATGTTTGTCATTGATCGTGCACAGCCTTGAAAGCCTACTCTATTGTTTTCCCCAGACCACACTGGGTCTCTATCACTTTTCAGAGCCGACTCCTGCTTAAGTTTTTACCATGGATCTTTCTCTATCTTGGCCTCCTCTGCAACATCAAAATTCTCCTGCTCTGTTTCCCATTCCTACTGGGTTTTCTCTATGCCTGGCATTAAGGTTTCCCCACGTCCTGAGTGAGCTCATTAAACCTCTTGTCTTGGAAAGGAGCAAGGTAAGGGTAGCAGGGAGAGCTTGGAACTCCTTAAAGTAGAAGTATGGATTTAACTCCAGACTCAGGGAAGTAACTACCCCAAGGCAAGAAGAGAGCAATCCATGTACATTTTTTATGTGTTTGCTTATTTCTCCAGAATGGAAGTTGAGTGCAAAGGTGTGGAGAATCCCAGCCATGTTTACTTCCTTAAGGCAAGTTATTAAAGGTACTGTAACAAATTAATCTGTAATTACATAAGTGGAAGGATTTTTGATATATTGATTTGTGATTATTTTTGTTGTAGCTTCTCTTTATCCTTTCCAAGCAAGTAACCAGAGTCTTTGTTTTTCTTGTATTGGGAATTTTGCAGGGCCTAATAGGAAATAGCAGAAAGATGTGAAAGCTTGAACTCATGGAAAAATGTGATGTTAGGAATTTCTGGCAGGAGGTGGGGAGGAGGGAGGAGAGATAGCTGTATTTGAAAATGACAAGAAGAGAAAGATTATTTTTACTCCTAGATTGGAAAGTGTGTGGAAATCAAGAGGCACCACGAGTACTGGGGATTGTGCCCTGCCCTGTGATAATCTCTCACAAATAGACCCAAAATATTAAGGTCATGACTCCCATGTATGTTTAAGAAAACTGAACCTTGGTTCTGAGATTTTCATTCTAACCTTTGCTTCCCAAACATGACAACATAGTTGCTGGTTTTAAGTAAACTGGTAGCTGTAGACAATGAGCACGTTGACAATAACTGGTGTGAACAAAAACCCAGATGTCTTTGTACAAGATGAGGGTACAGAATTACTAATTATATTGCTATCATCATAAGTTTTACAATTGCAATAATGACTGAAATTGAATTTCCAGCTAGTCCAGTAGAGGAGGGCTCATGGTTGGATGGAATTTTTTTTTTAATCTTTCACCTTTGGAAAAATTTTAGATTTACAGAAAAATTGCAAATAGTTCCCATATATACCTCATCCAGTTTCCCTATTGCTATCATCTTACATTACTTTGGAACATTTGTCAAAACTAAGGAACTGACATTGGTACTAAACTGCAGATTCTATTTGGATTTCACCAGTTTTTCTACTGATGTCCTTTTTCTGTTCCAGGATCCAATCCAAGCTACAACATTTCATTTGTTGTCATGTCTCCTTATCTATTCTTGTCCATGATGGTTTCTCAGTCTTTCCTTGTTTTTCTTGACCTTGACAGTTTTGATGAGTACTGGCTAGGTATTTGTAGAAAATCCTCCAGTGTAGGTTTTTCTGATGTTTTTCTTATGGTTATATTGGGAATATGAAACCAACACCACAGAGGTGATGTGCTCTTCTCATTGCATCATATCAGGGAGTAAAGTTCTTTAAAAAAGAAAGAAAATTGCCAATTCTTACACATTAGAATTTATAGATTAAGATTCATAGTGTCTGTATATGCATTCATGTACAAAAGGAGATTATACCACGGCCACCTAAGAAATCATAATTCTAGTCATTACAATCGAAGGAGAATTTGCCAGCCCTTGCATTTCTTCTAGGTTGGTAAACATTTCTATCAAGGCTCCTAACAGACCTTCTTATCTGTTTCACTGTGATTTTGGGACTGTTTAGATAAGGATTTCTCAAGTATTTGAGGAAGCCTGTTGAAATCTGGCCAAAACCAACTTCCTCGCTTTCTGTATTTTTCATGGCTCTTTTGGTCAAATAAAATCAGTTGTGTTTGAATCTTCAGGAAGTTTTTAAACATACATAAACCCAGAATATGTTATGTACCAGGGGCTCAATCCAGCATTCTCTCATTGTGGTTTCTAGGATACAGGAGCTTGTACATAATAACATATCTAGACAGGGTTTTAGCAGTGTGAAATATATTTAGAATTCATGATAAGAACCACAAGAAGGGCAATTACCAAGGTTATTAAAAAACAATTATTCTTTACCTCATTTTTACCACAACTTTCAGTTCTCAACATCATCCAGGTCATCATGTAGGCATTAATCAAAATGTTTCCTCTTGCCTTGCTGGAAATTCTGACCCATGGATGATGATTGATGGTCTCATCCCAGGGATAGGATGACTGTCCCCCTGGAGAAGCTGAACATCTGACCAGGGCAAAGAGCATTCACAAGGCTGAGCAACTCTTCCACACCAGGTGCACATCTGTTCCATTAGGATGATACCCCTCCTTTCTTTGTCACAGCTTCTTATTCTTATAAAAGAGTTCCCGCATGTTGACACACTTCTCTTTCTTTGGACATCTAGAAATCTGGAAACTTTAGAGAATAGCTGCTGACTTTATTATTATTATTTTAAATAGAAATATTCTGCTGACCAGTGAATGATAAGACTGATGGTCATTATATAGACATGTTTTAGTGTGTAACAAAGGAGTTGTTAGAGTGAAAAAGAAGGTTCAAGAGACTGCAATACTTATAATTTAGCGCTGTCCCACAGAGCAATGATTCAGTATACTACTGGTCAGTTTGGAAGCAAGGGTGCCATCTTTTGTTTTTCTTGGCCAAATAAGAATTTACATATCACCTTACCTTTTTTCCCACTGGAAGTAGGAGTATCACCATTTACTCCACAGTGGAATCTCTGGCACAAATATCTTTTCTAATGCCCACTTTTTATTTTTACAGATGTGGAGTACAATTCAAGATTAGGTACACAAGTGGTCAATGTACAGGTTAAGTTTGGGCCTCTCATTGGTTCTCACTTCACCTGGTTTAGGATTAGGTACCCTTATTGGTGTTATGTGCACCCCCTCCCCTGGCAGTGTTCTGTTACTGCCAATCCCTTTCTTGTAGTATTATGATAAATCATTGCTTACTTTTTCATTCACAAAGAATAGTTTGATAATATTTTAGAGGAATTAAAAACACAAAGATTGTATGCAATGGTTAAAACACTCAATGGATGTCAAAATGCAAGTTTTATTGCAGTCAGATCCATGTGAATCAGGCTAGACCTGGGCAGGGCTAAGTAGATAACAAATCTTAAGAATAGAGAGAAAATAACTATACACTTGAATCAACTCTTAATTGTAGACTGATTATAGATATTAAATCACTTAACCTCTCATTTTCATGAATGCAAGTCCTGTGTTAAATGAGGTTGGCTTACACTAATGGGCCTGCCAAGTACAATCTAGGCTGAGCCACTAACACAAAGATAAAATAAAAATGAATGTTTAATTTTATTTTCTAAAGAAGCAGAAGGAACTGGCTAGTTCACCCTCAGGTACACGTGATAGCTGTCCATGGTAGCACTTTCATTAATGTGGATCAGTGGAGCTAGAATGCAAGACTTAGGCAGCATCAGCAATGCAGTCAAACTATCTCCTGAAAGATAAGAACCCGGTTTGGTAGGCTCATTGCTTTCTTCCTCATAAGCTTTGCCACAGCAGAGGTTTGTAGGACTATTCCCTGTAAGCTATGGAGATAGGAAGAGTGTCAAGATCAAAGTCAGTTCTCCCAAGTTTCTCTTTTTTGTTAAATACCTCTGATAGGTTATTCAAGAAGAGCAAAATGTCAAGTTGTTTGCAAAGGAAAGTATGCAATACATATAGGTAACTTTTGTAAAATACCCACGAGGAGTCACTTTCTATGCTAAAGTGTTTCACATGCATTCTTTTCATCCTTTCTGCAATCAACAAGGGAGATACTATATTATGCTCATTTTGGAGCCAAGGAAACCAAGATGTAGAAAGGTAGAATCACTTGCCCAAAGTCAGTCAGTAAGTGGTGAAGTCCAAATTCAAAACTCAGAGTATAGTGCTAGCACCCAAGTGCTTACTATGCATACTCCCTTTCTTTTCTGTCCTGAAGAACACTACTAAGCTAACGTGTTTGTGATACACCTAGATTGAAACCACTGGTAGAAAAGAAAATCAGTCATGAAATAAGTGGGTGTTACAATGTTGGGCCATAACATATCTTGCCAGCACTGTGTAGTAACAGAATTGTCTTGGTTTATTTCACTTTAGCTATGTTGTGAAACCAATTATTCTGCTTAATGATGCTTAAAAATTTGATCCTTATCTTCTTGTAATAATAAGTTACTTTCAGATCAACTATGCTAGTCACACAGGCCCAACTTTGGTTATAGAAATACACTACCGGGAGGGCGGGGCACATAACATCAATAAGTGTATCTGATCTCAAACGAGATGAAGTGGGGCCAAAGGGAGGCCCAAACTTTAGCTGTATAATGACCACTTATATACCTAATTCTGAATTGCACCCCACGTCTTTAAAATAAAATTTTTTTTAAAAAAAGGAATACCAGGCCAACAACTTTAGGAGCTATTGAAACTATATTTAGGACTGGATAAAAAGAGAAATGACTTCAATTCCTGAGTTGAATTGTATCTGTGTAAGAAGAATAGAGGACTGGGTGGGGAGATTTGTATTGCCCTTCCTTTCACTATCTTCTTTGGAATTTATTAAGTCATTCCCCCTTCTTAGAATCTCGCTTTCTTTGCTTATTCTCTGACTTGTTCAGGCAACATTTTCACCTTCTGCCCAGAGGGCAAAAAACTTGTCTGAAATGCCTCAACTGCCGTCACTCCTTCCCTCCCTCTTTCCCTCCCTCTCTTCCTTCCTTCTTCCCTTTCTTCTTTTCTTCCTTCCTTCCTCCCTCCCTCCATATATTCTTCTGCTGTTAAGTGAGACCATATACATTTTAACAATCTTATTCAATCTCATTACACCATAGGCATTCAATCAAACTGTTCCCAAATCAAATAGAAAGCTTTGTTTGCTACCAATTTAAGTGGCAGGAAATAGAATAGTTTACTCATCCGATTTTCAGGGCTAAAGTATTGTGTACAATAACAAAAACCATTTTGAACACTGTCATATCCATGGATGGCACCACTCAGATCTCCTTTCTCTTGGAGAAGAACTGAGAAGAGTGTAGTTGACTGACAGCCTCCAGCTGCCACACCTTCAGACTCATCATGAAATTCATGCCAAGGTCATGTTTTTCTCGAACTACTCATAGACAATATCTGGAACATGGCAGGGGTTCTAGAGTTGGGTCATTTCTGCCAGATGTGGGACGTGGCCATACCCAATGTTCCAATGAACAATCTGTGCCTGGGACTCACCATTACCTGGCTGAGACTTCTCAGATTTGCCCTTCAGTCTGAGGTTTTTCCTATCCAATACCCCCTCCTTTCCTTTCTCCTTTCGGAGGTATCAGAGTTACATTACAATCTGCAGTTCCCCTTTACTGTACCTGTTCCTTCCCTCCTTTATCCTTCACAGACATTTCCCCCAATTAATCTCTTGTGTGTCTTATCTCTTCTTGGCACCTGCCTCTAAGAGGAACTGAATAGAAACAAACATCGACATCATATTTACACACATCACTATATTTGACCCATTTTCAAGCTGTACTCTACAATTTCGAGTGTCATACATCTACAGATGCATGATTCCCAAATTCAATGTCTCATGTTTCAAGTTCACTCTGATATATAAATGTCTGTATTCCACTAATTGACATCTTTATTTGATACATCCAGATTTAGTAACTCATATCCAACCACTATTTTCCTTACTTAATCTACTTCAGCCATATTGGCTTTTCTACTGTTTCACAAAATGCCAGAAATGTTTCTTACTTGGAGATTTTGCATTTGCTCTTATCACTGCCTGGAGCACTCTTCCTTCAAATATTCACATTTTCTGAAACAGATCTCTAGTTCAGTGCCACATTCTCCAAAGAAGACTTCCCCCAAGAAACTCTATCTGCAAGATCACCCATCATTACATAACTCTCCCTTCACCTACCCCATTCTGTTTACTTCACTGCACTTGTCACTAACTGAGATTTTACTGAAAAAGGAAGGGCAAAAATCTAAATAAAAAAGAAAGAAAAAATAAAAAGAAAGGGAAGAAAAGAAGGATTTCTTTTTTAAAACCTAAACTGTGTTCTAAATTTGTTATAACTGACTTGGCTAATTCAGCCAACTTAGTGTCGTTAGCAGATTGTTTGAATAAATGATCTGTTTGTAGCAATGAAAAATTAAGTATTAGAAGATTTAGGAGATACTGCTTGTCTATGTGTCATACAAAAGTGTAACAATAGCGATATTGCCAAGATGGATATCTTAAGTGCATCTGACACTTTTCTGAAATTACATGGATGGTTATCATTGGTAAAAGCCCAAAATGCAGGCCAAAAATCAAAGCAAATTCTTATTTAAAAAATTTCCAGTACTACAATAGTTTGAATTTATTTCTCATAGTACCTAAGTCACATCAATAAGCCTTTGGGGGAAAGAAATGGATTTTTTTCATGCCCCTGACATAGTACCTATAACCACACAATAGAAATATTGTATAAGGCCTAAAATGTGCATATGCTTTGATCTATTAACTCTACTTATAGGTTTCTAGCCCACAAAAATATCTGCTTAAGTAGGCACAAATACAGGCACATGAATACTCACTCTGACATTGTTTTCAACAGCAAAACATTGAAAACAACTTAAATGTTCACCCATAGAGAACTATCTAAGTAAAGTATGACACATAGACATAATGGAATTCTCTCCAGTCATCTAAAATTATGTAGGTTTATACTTTCTAAAATGCAGAGATGTTTGTCATTTATTACATGAAAAATAGAAAATGTGTGTGCAGTAAAACTATTAAAAATGTGTCTGTGTCTAAATACATATGTGTATATACACATATATGTTCATACAGACACATATTTATCTACATACAAACAGGATGAAAAAGTTAAAAAAGACATTGCCCTGATGCTAGTAGATTTCTGAATATGTAAATTATGAGTGTTTTGAATTTGTTTCTTTGCATTTTTCTGTAATTTGTAGATATTTTAAAATAAGCACACATCAATATTTGTAATAAAAAAATTAAAATATATACAAAGTCCATGGGATAGAATTGTAAATTATAGGAGCTAAAGGGAGTTTAGAATTCATTAAATGTTATCTGGTTCAAGAGACTCTTCCATTTTACCAAAGAAGAAACTAGGACCCAGAAGGGAAATTGAATTATCCAGGACTCAAATTTATGTCTCTCTCTCCAGTCATTCTCCCACTTTCACACCCCAGCAAGTGCTCAATTAATGCAGTGATTGATGTAATTGGTTGGTATTGATGTGGAGGAGTCTGGGGGTGATCTCATTCCACTGTTGAACTGTGATAGAAAATTTCACAGTGGGAACAGCAATAGTTCAATTTTTCCCTCTGCACCAATTATGCAAACTTCTGATTTGCATTGATCAGGTTGTCTCTCCTTGGATAGCAAAGGAGCTGATAGAAGTTGTTCATGTAAGATTTCCTCTAACTGAGAATATTTTTAATTACTCCTATAATTGGTCAATTTTCCGTATTCATTGAGAGAAATATTTGCCACAAAATATATTTATTTAGACCTTCTGAAAAAAGTCCATCCTGATCGAGGGACAAGAGCTGAATTTGATAATAAAAATGTTTTAGTTATAGCTATTCTTATCTCTCCCTAGTTTGTTGTGTAAAATAATTTACTGTTGAGAAAGAAATTTTTAAAAAATTATTTTCTAGGGGGGAAAAATGCTCAGATTCCAGTTACATATTCAACAATGGGTTGTGAAACTGATTTTTGTCATCTCTTGATGATAGAGTAGCCAAAAAAATAGGGAGAAAAACAGTCTGTGGAAATTTCATGATTATCAGAGGCTATTACATTTTTCAATCTAAAGTGGAACAGAATTCTTACGCTTTTGCCCAATTTCTCGGTTCAATGGTTCACCAAGAAATGATCATAACTTATGGTAACCACCAGTAGAATCTTCTGTGACCCAGCCTTGGCCAAGATCTGAAACATTGTGCAACTTTATCAAAGAATCAGTAGAGACACAAAAATACCTTCCTTTTGCCACAACTTCAGTGACTCTGGCCATCAGTGGAGTTGTTTACACATAATAAGGAAAAGAATGATGGCTATGGGAGAGAAATAACTCTCTACCATCATCTTTCTTGCCAACAGCTTACTACCTGCAAAACTTTTATTCAGAGAGAGAAAGTTTTGTGTTTATTAGGTAAATCAGAGACAACCCAGGAGGTATTGGACGGGAGACATTTAATTTCCTCCTCAGTAGGACATCTTATTCAATAGATGGTGACTTACCTGATCCTTTATCTACAGCTTCCTGTAGAAAAGTGGTGTGAATTGTAAATTGATTGCATTAAGTTACCAGAGCACTAAACTTTGTGTTGTCCTGGGTTTGTTTTTCTTTTCTTTTCTTTTTTTAAAGCTTCTTTAGAATGAGTTATCTCCTCAGCAGTGTGACTCACATGTTCTGCCCTTTGCCTTTCAGGACATTATCCACTTTGCACAAAATATTCCAGTGCAAGATTTTTTGGACTAAAAATATGGTTTAAATGCCCTTGCTCTGTGAAGATAGCTTAAAATTTTTCAGTACATTTAATTCTCATGAAAATCAGTGTACATATATATGTACACACATGTATGAAAAAGCTGAATGAGAACTATAGCTTATGAGTAGTCCTCCCTACATTGCTTTGTGATATGCCAATCTAACCTTTTATATCAATATAATTATGTAATACAATATAAAGAGTCCTGGAATGGAACACAAAAAACCTGGATTCTAGTTTTGGCTCTGACTTTAGCTATCTGTGTGAGTTTGAACAAGTCACTGTGTTCCTTTTATTGTTTTAAATATAATTTTATTTCAAAGAATGGTGTGACTGTTGCTGGGGCTCAGAAAACAGTACCCCAAAGTAGAGTGCTTGGCATCTTGGCATGCTGAACACTTTGAATGAAAGAAAATCAAAAGACCTTACAAACTGTATCAGAATCAAGGTCTCTCTGACTCTTCCTTGTTTCTCCTAAAGGCAGGAAAGGCTCTGAAGTTCCTTTATCTGACTGGGGGAATTTCTCCAAAAAGAAATCCAATGGTCTCAGATCCTTACTGGAATTTACATTAACCAGAGAAGATTAACTGTTATTGAAGGAAAGGAAACTAAAATTTTCCAGTCAGACGTTTCACCTTCTTTCAACTATTCTTCTAAGGACTGTTACCTGAGAAACTATCTGCATAATAAGACTACCTTTGTTTGCAGTTCAGTTTTGTCCCTTATCTTCCCATAACTTGTTGCCACCTCCCCCAGAATCCAGCGGAACTGTGTCCATTATGCTTATTCATTTTTCTTGTCAACCATTTATTCTTCTTCTAATCTTTTTCCCCCAAGAAAAAGGTATTTAAACTTCCATCACCTGGCCCTTCCTTGAGTCTCTTATTTTGTGTGGAATCTCATGTACATGTGTATGTTAATACATTTGTATGACTTTTCTGCTGTCAATCTGTTTATTGTCAGTTTATTTCAACAGGCTCCGGAGGGAAATTTTAAACTTCTCTTCCCTGTTAAAGCAGATAATAAAATATGACAGGTAAATTGCCTTCCTTCCTTCCTTCCTTGTTCTCTCCCTCCTTTTCATATAAAATCCTATACAACTTGATGAGTTTGAAAAATCAAATCATAATCAATGCCACAAACAAATTCATCCTTTCCAAAAGTTTTCTCAACCCCCTTAACAAATTCTTAAGTATATGGTACAGTATTGTTTCTTTTTTGAGTTGAAGTTTCACTCTGTCGCCCCTACTGGAGTGCAATGGCAAGCACCCGGCCACCGCAGCCTCGACCTGCTGGGCTCCGGTGATCCTTCCGCCTGAGCCTTTCAAGTAGCCGGAACTACAGGCACACACTACCACGCCCGGCTAATTTTTTTTTTTTTAATTTATTGTAGAGATGAGGTCTCGTCAAGTTGCCTGGGCAGGTCTCGAACATGCGGGGTCAGTCAATCCGCTCATCTCGGCCTCCCAAAGCACTGGGAATACAGGCTGAGCCACCGAGCCCGCCTGGTACAGTACTGTTAATCACGGGCATTATTCTATCACAGGCCAATCTCTAGGACTTATTCTTCTTGCACAATTCACACTTTGAACCCTTTGACCATCACCTCCTATTTTTCCTACCCATAGCCCCTGGCAACCGTTATTCAACTCTCTACTTCTATGAGTTTGACTATGTCATATTCCTCACATAAGCAGGATTGCACAGTATTTGTCCTTTTACATAGCATAATATCTTCCAGGTTCATCATGTTGTCATGAATGATGATATTTTCTTCTTTTCTGAAAGTTGAATACTTTTATTAGTTTTCTATTGCTGCCATAACAAATTATCACAAACTTAACTGCTTGACATTGTTAAGATATCCATCCTACCAAAGGTAATCTGCAAATTCGATGTAATACCCATTAAATTACCAACATAATTTTTCTCACACCTAGAAATGACAATACAAAAATTCATATGGAACCATAAATGACCATGAATAGCCAAAAAAATCTTCAACAAAAGTAACAAAGCGGAGGTATCACACTTTCAGACTTTAAACTTTATTATAAGGCTACAATAATCAAAACAGCCTGGTATTGGTACAAGATCAGGCATGCAGACCAAGGGAACAGGATAGAGATTCAGGAAGCAAAACCTCAATTTCTCAACCAACTCATCTTCGACAAAGCCTCCACCAACAACCACAGGGAAGAGGAGAATCTATTCAGTAAATGGTGCTGGGAAAACTGGCTGACCACATGCAGGAGATTGAAACAGCACTCCTACCTATTACTGTACACAAAAATAAGCTCTAAATGGATCAAAGACCTAAATGTAAAACCTCAAACTATAAGAATCCTGGAAGAAAACATAGGAAATACCCTTACATAAACTGGAATAGGCAACCAATTCCTGATCAACTCTCCAAAAGCAAATGCCATAAATAAGATAGACAAGTGGGACCTCATCAAACTGAAAGCAAAAGAAACCATCAAGAGAGTGGGGAGACAGGCCCCAGAATGGGAAAAAATATTTACCAACTGTAAATCTAACAGAGGCCTAATATCCAGGATCTACAAAGAACTCAAATATGCCAAAAGGGGGCAAAAAACAACCCTATCAAAAAGTGGGCAAAAGATATGAATAGACACTTCTTAGGAGAAGATATAAGAGCAGCTAACAGATACATGAAAAATGCTCAGCCTCAAGGAAATGAAGTAGCTGGAACTACAGGCGCGTGCTACCACGCCCGGCTAATTTTTTTGATTTGTTGCAGAGATGAGGTCTCTGTCAAGTTGCCCAGGCAGGTCTCGAACCCGCAGGCTCAGACAATCCACTCACCTCAGCCTCCCAAAGCTGCGGGATTACAGGCTGAGTCACACACAAAAAAGATACCTGCACACACATATTTATTCACAATAGTAAAAACATAGAACCGGTCGGGCTCGGTGGCTCAACCTGTAATCCCTCACCTTTGGGAGGCTGAGGTGAGTGGATTGC